>NC_060123.1:605478678-605778678 GCF_021461395.2 Schistocerca americana | reverse complement strand
TTTTTGAAGCGTATTTTACCCGACAACGCGTTCCTTAATCAGCCTACCGAGACACACGGCTCAACGTCGTGATTAATAGGGAGAAAAGAACGTGAGGATTACGAAGTATCCCAGATGCGTGTGTGTTGAGCTGCTGCACGGAAGTAGGTGAGAAGGCAACGCTGGCAGTCAGAGAGACGAATCAAGTCGGGCAAGGAAGATGTGCCCAACAAATGTTCACCAATAATGCAACAGCTAGAGTACAGTTAAAATGATTTTGACACTAGGAAAATATCCCAACCGTACTTGCCACAGTTTATGAGCATAAGTTATAAGTGACTGTCTCCGTAGCCGAATGGTTCGCATCGCTGCGTTTGGCGCGGAAGGACTCGGGTTCGATTCCCGGTACCTGCTCGAATTTTTCTGAGGAGGACGACGTCTCAGTCTGCTGAGGCCAAATGAAGAGCTGCTTGAATAAAGAAGCAGCGGCATCATCAGAATTCATCTACTGGCAATAAAGGTTGGAGTGTTCGACGACATGCTGATCCCATGTCCCACCATCATACATGTCCTTCGTACTGACTTGAAGGTAGCAGTCGGCCACTCGGAACAGACGTAACACCTGAGGAGGCGTTTACCTTCTTTAAAATCTGCTAGTGGTCTTCACCTGTAATGAGCAGTCAATCATAGTTAATGGAGTGCAATTTACGCTGGCGTCATAAACAGGCTGCCTCCGTGTGATATGCTAAAATCTTTCGTTATCTGCATGCCCGTAAATGATTAGCGGCGTGTATCGGTGTACGGCAGGGTCCTGTAATACGAAGAGCGTTGAGGGGGGGGGGGGGGGGGGGGAAGTAATGATCATAGGCCTTCTACCGCGCATATGTTGACAGTACGACACTATCACCTGTTGTGGGGCCATCGTGGATTTAACAGTGGAGCAGTGTTCTCTCATTTGAGAAGCTGCGATTTAACACCCGGCAATGAGCTATTTTACATCTGAACATCAGCTACAAATCGCCTATCCGCAGACTGCCCCATCCCCGTGAAGCAAACAAATGCGACGGTATCTCTTCGTACAGGTCATTTTGATTTGTTTACCGTAATACCTGTCGCGACAGACACATAACTTACAAATAAAAGTAAAAGGGATTTGGGGAGGGGGAGGGGATATTTCTGACTGCCAACCACTGGGAGCATCAAGAGAGATACAGAATCGATAGCATTTCAAATTGTTAAAATGTGTGTGAAATCTTATGGGACTTAACTGCTAAGGTCATCAGTCCCTAAGCTTACACACTACTTAACCTAAATTATCCTAAGGACAAACACACACACACACACACACACACACACACACACACACACACGCGCGCGCGCGCGCGCGCGCGCGCGCGCGCGCGCGCGCGCGCCCGAGGGAGGACTCGAACCTCCGCCGGGATCAGCCGCACAGTCCATGACTGCTGCGCCTGAGACCGCTCGGCTAATCACACGCGGCGTAGCATTTCAAACTCACGTCTTAATACGAACATGAAATTGCACACCACGTGTGTCTCCAAGTTTCCATCACGGGCGTGCAGTGTTATTTACGACACAGAGTCGAGCCTCAGCCCGTCACGCCATCCGCCGCGAGCGCAGCTCCCAGCTCGGAGGGCGCAGGGCCGCCTCTTCACAGTAATTTGCCTGCCGTAATGAGCACATCTGTCTCCACTCAGTCGGTCTGCCCTGCGTCATCAGCCTGAGGCGTGCCCTACTAGGACACAGAGTGAGCGTCGCGCACGAGTTGCAAACGGGGAACTAATCAGCACTCAATGGATAGAGATTCCATCGGCAGCCGAGAGCGAAATTTCCGTTCTCGGTGTGCGAAGATTCCGTATTTCTCATGGCGTGTTTATTAACTATTTACCATTACCGTTACCGTTCGCGCTGTGCATTATATGTTAATCAGATCGACCGCGCTTATGAGATGTCGAGGCTTTGAAGGAAGGGTGTTTGGGTACCAGGAGCTCAATTTTAATCTTGTTAATTTGGCCTTCCAGATAACAACAAGCCAGTTTAACAATCTAAACGCGCGGAGCTTCTCTTTTGCGCTCCAGTTTGATCTCAGCACGCGTAAGGGCCGGCCTTTCGTCGCTTGAAACTTATTGGAAGTGAATGTACATGCCATCGCTGGGTCAAATTTGACCCTCGATTCCAGATAATTCTTTTAGTCAGTGTATACTAACTTATTTTTTGATGTTTCAGGCACTTCATTGTCACAACGGTGCGGTGTCTTACTGAAAAAGAAATTATTCAGAGACGGAATCTTTAAGAGATTTTCAACGCTATGATGAACAGAACACAAGCGACGATGAAAATACACAACACGAAATTTCTTCTGACTAAGTAACTCTTCGTCTATGATTCAGTGGAAGGAAAGCAGTACATGTTTCCGAGATAAAAATCGAGTCAAGTAGTCTACACAGCTGAGACAAGAAAAAGAAATTATATTGGGCATTAAGAAAGAATGATGGACTGATAAAACAACTTCAGAATGTTATATAGAAGGGAAAAGGAAGCGAGGAAGGAAGAGATTTCAGATACTGGATGACGTGATGGACGGCACAACATACAGCAGCCTTAAGAAGGAAGCAATGGATCGCAGAAAATGCAGAGGTAAAGGACCTGCTAATATAGCAGAAAACTGATGATTATCGTAAGTCTACACACCCACCGAATAGCTCCAGTCAGAAACCTCAACATCATAACTCACCAGCCTGGTATCATTAACTCCAGCTTGTGAAAAATGATACATGTCTCCAACTGAATCACGGCAGTTGCTGATATCAGATGAAATGATCACGACTATATGCACTAAACAAAAAATAATATTCAGAGAAGTACTAACGTAAAGCGACCTACACTGATCATGCGAGTATTTCGTAAATGAAAGCATCTTTTGGGTTGTTGCTATTATCAGGTGTAATCAAGTCTGTCATAAATATATCTAAAGCTTATGAGCAACTGATGATATTCAAAATAACTACGCCCTTAAAGCTGCTTATATTCTGCTATCTGCTTTGAGATTCGATGGTGTGAATTCTATGGAAGGAAGAACTAATGATCGCACGGCTCTTACCTCAGAAATATTTGAAAATTTCATTCAGTACTGTCAAGAAACTATCGCCGCTCGAAATATTTTACGACTGATGATGAACTGCTTTGGCCTTTTAGAGGAAAATGTATTTCAGGGTTTGTATGAAATCGGAACCTGCTAAATATGGCGTCAAGATTATGTGCCTATGAGTCGCTGAAACACACTATTTATATAACGCTTTTATCTATACGGGCAAAAGCAGTCTAACAAAATAAGCCAACTTTCAATTCCAACACTGAATGTACTGCAGCATTCAGAAACTTTACATGGAACAAACAGTAATATAACTGCAGATAACTGGTTCTCTTCTGTGGAGCTGGTTGACAAACTGGTCTAAACTTGTTTGACTTATATTGGAACGATGCACAAAACTAAAAGGAAATTACGACCAAAATATTTACCCAATAAACGTTATTTGGTTTCGGGAAGGATAAAACATTGGCACCGTAAGTCCCAAAAAAGAATCTAAGTGCAGTGGTGATGTCATCAATGCACCATCACAATTCAGTCAATGAAAACAATGGAAAAACTGAGATAATTCAATTTCACTACCCAACCACAATATGACTGCACTTTGCCTCCCGTGGCCGTTATCGGGAACACGCGGGAGGGGGGGGGGGGGGGAGGGGGGGGGGTTCGGCTGAAAGGGCACTTCTAAGGTCTTCAAGTAATCGTCAATTCCGTAGTAGATGGCAGAGGCGGACGAGCGCGTAAGCAAGTCTTGCCTACAATGAAAGTGTTCAAACTGACCTTCGTTGCACAGAGTCTTATGCAGGGTAATATTAGCGTGAGGCGCTCCATCAAACCAGTGTTAGCACCGAAGAACACAACAGTAGACGTGCAATTTTTGATCTAGCAAGAATATACCATGCAAATAGTTTGCTATGTCTTTCAGACCAAAAGTCGTCCTAAATATCTACGAGTGTATATAAGGCTTTATAACAACATGAGGCAATTGCAACTTTAAGTGCGGACGATTTAGTAGGCTTCTCATATCAATTACGTTTTACAAACCAGGAGCTCATGTGATGGCTCCCTCATGGTTGTTTTTCACCATGTTCCCACATACGAAAGTGCCTTACCTTTTAAAAATTGTTGTTTTCCGGCACCATCATATAACGTGAACAATAAATTACTGGTTTCGGTTGTCACTGGCGATTTGTAGATCATAAGAAGGAATCAGTTATTCAGTCTCCAACACTGAGAGAAGCACATTCACATTTCTTGTTTAAATTATAGGTGATTGTGCCAGAAAATAAATGGCTTCTAGAAAGGATTTTATCTATCACTGACGCCTTCGGCTACACCGAAATATCGTTCTTAGCAAGACGTCACTTATCCATTGCTGAAACCTAATTCCATGTACCATTGTCTGCAGTCTTCAATCTACGCAAGAGCATCACAATGAGCGTGGACCTGTTTGCGTCGACAATTCAGACGCTTCCTACAGGACTGGCGATTGAGTAAACTAGAATCGGCTTAGTATGAAGCAAAATGAAGTGTGTTCAGAGTGTTCCGAATGGTTACACGTTCCCATAATGACCGCAATCTGGTAGTCTAGCCCACGCCGTTCAGGGGCGTAGCGAACAACGGCGAGTAGAAGTGAGTGGAGCCTAAACCAGGACACCCCTACTTACCAAGAGGTGACTTCCAGAAACTCGAGACCTACGACACTTGGCGTGGAGGCAGCATGTTGACGCAATGAGGAATCCTGGGTGAACTCTATCCACTAATTTATAAAAGGTCAGCACTGTCCGCTGCTAATTTACAGGGCGGTATCCAGTGTGTGGTGGACAATGTACGCCCTGTCTGTGGCCACAGCAGCGAAGTTTCACATCAAGAAACTTCTAAGACTCTAAAAGAAGACACTACAAAGCACGTTCCACGTATCAAAAAACTTCCCAACATGCTTCCACTACCAAGCAGTTAAGAAAGAAGCAGTAATTAGACAATTCCTGGCAAGGGTCTGGCAGCTTCACAGTGAGGAAAGTCTCAGAATTCCTTAATAAGCCTCCTAGGACAGCGGAATTAAGAGAAAGACCGATAAAAACTGTGTGTGGGTCTACGGGATACGTAGTAACATTCTTGATGAAAGCAACCATCTCTCTAAACAGCCAACGGCCACAAAGACAAAATTGAAGGCCAAGAAGCGCATCAAAATAACCACTTACGAACAGCAATCAATACATAAGAGACAAAAAAACTGCATCAAATCACAAAAAATAGGGTACAGTTCCTATGACGATGCCTTGGCAACGAAGTTGTTGATTTGGAAAGCAATTAGATACAGCAACTGCTGGACATGTAAGTGCTCGAGGCAGCACACTATCTCTGAAAAACCCAGCAGCCTAAATTCCAGCATGACACTGCTTGGCCTCATGGGAGAAATGTGAAAACCTTCCTCAATGAAGGAAGTGTACGGCTGTTCTTTGGCCTACACATCAGATGGACATGGCTCTCACCGACCATGTATGGGGTATTGTTTGTCATCGGCTTGTTCGTTATTGTTCAACAACCATGCTTGATGCTTTGTGGTTTTACATATAAACTGAGAGGAGGGAGGTTAGCCGTTAAGATACACATGTCTTCTGATTCCATGCGGAACCGCTTACAGAAGTGGGTTCTGCATCATCCGCATTTCTCAAGTCAGGGATCATCTACAGCCCTATAATCTTTTTCATATCCATACTGTCATGTGCGTCGTCTATGGAATAAGGTTTGTTTCTGACATGTTTTCTCTTTGAGTGCTGCAGTTTTCAGAAGTGCTAGTGTGTATTATCATTTCACATGACCTCTGCTTCCCCTAGCACACGGAGGTGCCCATCTACTAGCTATCATAATACAACTTCTTTTGAGATTCCACAGCTGACAAGACACTGGATTTGTCTGTAACAGATCTTGCATAATGAGGACTATAAGCAATCAACTTTGTCATCGATATCTGGCGAAGTGCTTTACTTACATGCCATTGCCGCGTTCATATTTGGGTCGAGGGTGACCTCTTGGAGTTGGCTGGGGCTCGTGCTGAAACAAAAAGATCGCAATTAGCCACAAGTGGAGAACTGTACAAATAAAGGTACAGCAAGTATTCACGCGTACAAGTGGGACATACCCTGTTAAATGCAATTTCTTACAGCACTATACTGCGAAATTCTAGATGTTCACAACATTGTTTATTATTGTCCTAAAGTGTGATCCCCATAAAACGTGTGGGTGTCACATGACACTGAAGGCAATGAGAGGCTGTGTCTCACTGTTTATCTATTCAGTAACGATGATATCGCCATTGAGTTTCTGAAAGATAGCGCGTCAATATTCACCTGAACGAATTTAGATAAACCGGAAAAGTCTTTGGCGTGATTTCGAAAACAATTGCCATCCTTGGTTCTGGCGCCTATTCTCTCGATTATTGTCAAAGTATACGCGTCACAATCATTTCTCTAAACCATCCGGTGTAATACTCTTATTACATTAAATTTTTTGGACATACAGTTTAAATTCTTGTGTCTAATTTCTTTGTACTATAGATAGTAATGTTCATAATGCATAACTAAATAATAATTAGAGACAAGAAAATAAAAATTAGCCTGCCATACAAGCCGACGTAACAAAGGCATCATGTATATGAACACCTTTCATACAATGCTGATACCTCCATTTTGAATTATTTATTTACACTTACAGGATTGAGGTGGTTCCAAAGGTTATTAACGTAGTCCGCCATTAGTAAGCGCATCCGTAAAGTACTACTATACAGTACTGTTCTGAAGTAAGAAGAACCATGGCGCAACGACTGACTAAGTTTTAGAGTCTAAGGAAGTTTAATGTTATCAACCAGTATAGATCACTGTCTGCTTGTTGCCAACTTCAGCTAGTATGCTTCTTCGTTCAACCCAGAAGTTGGATTACAGCAGTACGCCATTACCCTCTTCTGCCCGACTTCCTCTTTACTTCCGCAAAAGTAACGCATCCCAGACCATTCATAAGCTACTGCATGGATGATATCCCTGGTCGTCCGCGACAATTCCTTCTCTCAATACAGTGTGCAAGCGGAGTAGACAAGGACAGGGCTCACCCTTGCGAAGCTATGGGCTGCAAACGTAGAAATCCGCTGAGATAAGCGTCTTTGACACGGGGCAGATTGTTATTATTACGCATAGACTGTGAAAGACTATCTCGGAAACGGCGAAGCTGCTTGAATGTTCATGTGCTACTGTCGTGAGCATCTACGGAAAGAGGTAGGAGAACAGTGAAACTACCATTAGGCGTTAAATGGTGGGACGTCCACCAGTCTTGACCGAGTGCAGGGTTCAGAGGCTTGTCTGCTCTGTATACTAGGATGGATGGTGATCCATGGCATCTCTGATGCACGTGCAGGTGTTTTGGAGGACACCGTTCACCGTACATTGTTGAAGATGGAGCTCCGCAGGAGACCACCCCTAAGTTTTCACATGCTGACCCAACGACATGGTCAATGGAAACGTGTCGGCTGCTTAGGTGAACCACATTTTTGCTGCATTAGGTTGTTAGAGGTCTCCACAGACGCCGTCATCGAGGTGCACAGCGGCTCGAAACGTACAGCGCGCCAAGAAGGCAGGGTGTTGGGACCAGTCTTATGCTATAGGAGACATTCTCCCGCGCGTGCATGCGACCTGTGCTAGTAATCGAAGACACGCTGAAGGCTGCGAACCACCCGTACCCTTTCATTTTTGATGTCTTCACCGACTGCAATGTCATCTTTCAGCAGTATAACTCTCCGTCTCTCTGAGCCACAACGTGCAACAGTGGTTGGAGGAGCATTACAGTAAGCTCACGTTGATGTCTCAGCGACCAAATTCGCCTCAAGTAAATCCTATGGAGCCCATCTGGATCACTATCGGATACCATCACCGCGTACGCAAATCGGCGGCCCGTTAGTTACGCGAATAACATCTAATGCCACATCTCCACGAACCTACCAAGAAACTGTGTTATTCGTGGTACGCAAACTTCGTGTTTTGTTTCTTTCTAAAGACGGACAAACAAGCTATTACGCAAGTGATCAAAATGTTTTGGCTCATCAGTGTATTCTGTCGTAATACTGAGTAACGAAAAAGTTAATAAGTCATGAAAATCCAAAGTATTAGGGTCGTCGGAAAGAGTAAAACTTTATTTGGTCGGAAAATAAAATAACAAAGTGAAATTGCAAATGGGGCGTGGAGGGGGTGACGGCGGTGGAGAGGTGGGTGGGCATTGCACGGAATGCATCATCCTTAAACGCGCATCGCAAAGTCTAGTGTTGTTTGTTCATACTATTATTGTCTCTGTATTACATGTTCCTGATTCGTCATAAGTTTGTACATGCTTGACAATGGCGTAGCGTCCAAACGGCAATAGCAGAACTTCTACAGCGATCATCAGCAAATTACGACGTTTAAGTAACTCGTACCTGCTGCAGATCTATGTTACAAGAATTTATTAGAGTTCATTGTGTTTGAAGTATGAAGTCAAACGTAATACGGGTAATTAATTGACTAGCAACTGAAGTTACACATTTCAGCGGCATCTTATGGCAGAGGCGCATTAAACGCAATGTTGCTCGCTGTTAGAAACTGGCAGCTACATGGAAGCAAACGATATCAATCAGTGGCAATATATTCCGGTCGTCCGATGATCTCGCCGAGATTCTCGAGTGCTTGTCTAGTAATGTACCACAGGCCCGACGACAGGGGGAATCCCCGAGTGCGAAAGCTGTGTTGTCACAGCAGGTAGCGGCAGGGTGGTCGCGAAGGCGCGACGACACGTGTTTACGCCCCGGCGGGGCGCCACGTGCAGTCGGGCCGCCGCTATTTATACCGGTGGGTTTCCTGTCTGGCTCCAGCGCAGAACACAAAATGAATAAAATACGCCGAATTACCCCAGCGGAAGGGCGGCTGCTGCGGCGACAAAAAGAACTCCGCTGCGCGACAAAAAAGACTCGCCTAGACGCGGCTGGAGTGACACACACACACACACACACACACACACACACACACACACACACAAATCGCCCGACTCCTGGATACTGTTTGCTTTGGCTGCTGGTAAATTGGAGCCTGATTTCTTTCTGCCGCTAGTTATTTTTATGGGACAGCGAAACGGAAACTACAGTCAATAAGCGAAACGGGCGGCAGGCTGGTTGTTTACGTCGGAGACGCCTGTTTCGTGTCTCCGTCGGAAGTCTTAATTGACAACGGAGGTTACACCGTAACTATCTAGCTGAAGCAGGTGTATCGACATATTTTACGCTCTTTCCTGGAGCTGTTCCACAAAGTGCAATTATCAGAACAATCGTGACGTGGCGACAGCCCAGCAGTGTAAGACAACTCCGTCAGTATCACCCGACCACACTACTATTGCACTCTACCTTCCGTGGTCGTCGTGGGAAACAGGCGTGACGTAACTGTAAACAAGCACAGTGGCTTGTAAGGGAAGCGCAACACACTGTAAAGGGTTCCAGGACAGCTGTGCATATACAATCATATGGTTCAGCGTGTCCTATTGAAATATCAAGATGAAAACTCACAATACGCCGTCCGAAGCGCCTTCACTAACAGGTGCAATAAAATTGTCGAGTAATACCTAACTGTTGTTTCTATCAGTCACCCTTTTAAAGGCTGGTTCGTGTGTGTGTGTGTGTGTGTGTGTGTGTGTGTGTGTGTGTGTGTGTGTGTGCGCGTAAGTAAGTAATTTTGCTTCTGGCAGTCTTCCGATAGTGAGCTATGTTCCTGCTGCAAGTACATGTACACAACACAGTAGGTATTTATTTTGTTAACCACACGCCGTTCCCCGCCGCTCTCAATTTCCTACATGGGCCGTGGGTTAGTGACTTCTTTCATCGGAGCAGCGAGGTGGCCGGAGATGAGACGAGCTCAAAACGCGGTCTTAAACAGCGTCAGGTCATTCGTCTGCCCGTCTGGACTATGTTTCCTGGCTGCTAGCCACCTCCCCTGCTTTTAATCCGTATGTATATACGACAGCTTGTAACGCTGGTAACTGTTCCTACTCGCCTCTTCTGCAGCATAAGCAAGCTTATGGAAGTAATTTCACACACAGTGTGTGCGTGTGTGTGCGTGTGTGTGTGTGTGTGTGTGTGTGTGTGTGTGTGTGTGTGTGTGTGTGTGACAAATTCCACAGTTTCACTGTGTAAATCTCACGGTTCCGCTTATCAGCATTGGAGACAGAGGCAACTACTGATACTATGCTAGCTGAGCGACACCACACCTAAACCTTCGATACTATTTCTTGTAGATGTATGCAAATTCTTTGTGTTCCTTAGAACTTACAGACACGAGCTGATCATGAGGAACGTGAAACTCCGATTACCACTGAATCGTGATGATAACTGGGAGGAGACGGGGAAGAAGTTAACATTATCTTAGTATAAATTTAACGATTGTGTGGTGCGTCAAGTTATTAAAATGAGTCGATGTGCCCGATTTTGAAAGCCCGAAACAGAACAGCACAATCTAACGCGATCCAGCGTAGCAATTTAGCCAGTCACCGTCAGACGATAAGTAATTGTTACTCTCCAACTAATATGTGAAACCCAACGTCAGCAAGTTATTTAACTCAGCTATTCTATCCGTGAGAGTTGAGCAGCGATCAGCAACTCACTGTGCACAAGACCGATCCGCACTAGTATTACCTCGATTCTTCCGTCTGGTAACTGAACAACTGACACTGGCTTAACACACTGTAACCCTCACATACGCTAGACCATCTATTAATACGTGGAGATTCATACTACGGAGAGCTACCACGACATGGACTGTGCCAGACGATAGAACCAAATTTACTTAGTGGCTAATCTTTACCTCAAGAAAGATATCGTACACTGACATGGGTACAATCATGGAATACACCCTAATATCGCGTGGGACCCCCTTTTGCCAGGCGTAATGCAGTAACTCAACACCCGCCAGATTAGCAGCGACCGCTAATACGCTGCTTCCTAGACTCGGGTAGGCGCGCCGGCCCCAGATCGAATCCGGCCAGCGGATTACCGACGTCGACCGGTTTGCCGGACAGCCTCAATGTGTTTTTTAGACGGTTTTCCACATTCCGGTAGGTGAATATCGGGCTGGTCCCCACGTTCCTCCTCAGTTACACTACGTGCAGACATCTGAACGTTCGCACTATTCCATAGACAGACAGCTGGGGTACACTAATTCCGTCCGGGAGGGGGGGGGGGGGGGGGGGGGGAGTGGCTTGGCGGCAAGAAGGGCATCCAGCCATCCCTTAAAAACTAACCTTGTCAAATACGATCCAAACCATGCCGACCCTGCGAAACCGCGGGACAAGGCGCCAGCAAAAGAAGAAGTGCAGTAACTCAACGTGGCATGGACTCTAGTCGTTTGAAGTCTCATACAGAAATATTGAGCAATGCTGTCCCAATAGCTGTCCATACTTGCTGAAGTTTTGCGGTGCAGTATTTAGTGCACGAACTGACTACAGTATTATATCCCACAAATGTTCGATGGGTTTCATTTCCGACGATCTTGGGGGCACAATCATTTTCTCCAGAACGTTCTTCACACCAAGCGCGAATAATTGTGACCCGGTGACAATAGTGCATTATCGTCTATAACACGAAGTTCATGAATGGCTGCAAATGGTCTCCATAGCCGAACATAACCATTTCCAGTCAATGATCGGTTCGGTTGGACCAGAGGACCCAGTCCATTCCGTGTAAACACAGCCTACACCATCCTGGAGCTATCACCAGCCTGCACAGTACTTTGTTGACAACTTGAGTCCATGGCTACGATGGTTCTGCCACACACTAACACTACCATCAGCTCCTACCAATTGAAACCCAAGACTCATCTGACCAGGCCACGGTTTTCCAGTTATCCGGAGTCTCAACGGTATGGTCACGAGCCCAAGAGAGGCGCTAAAAGCAATGTCATGCTGTTAGCAAAGGCACTCGCGTCGGTCATCCGCTACCATAGCTCATTGGCACCATTTTCGCTGCAGTGTCCTAGGGCATACGTCGTACGTTTCACATTTATTTCAGCGGTTACTCCACGCAGTGTTGCTTGTCTGTTAGCACTGATAACTCCATGCAAACACAGCTGCTCTCAGTTGTTAAGTAAAGGTCGTTTGCCACTGCGTTGTCCGTGGTGATAGGTACCGTGCGTCTAGGTACAACTACCATTCCGCATACGAAGTTTTTAATTCCCGTTGTGGGGCCGTAATCACGTCAAATACGTTTTCACTGGAGCCACCTGAGTACAAATGACAGCTCTGCCAATGCGCTGCCCTTTCATGCCTTGTGTACACGATACTACCGTAATCTGTATACGTGCATATCGGTATCCCTAGAAATGGCTCCGAGCATTATGGGACTTAACATCTGTGGTCATCAGTCCCCTAGAACTTAGAACTACTTAAACCTAACTAACCTAAGGACATCACACACATACATGCCCGAAGCAGGATTCGAACCTGCGACCGTAGCGGTCACGCGGTTCCAGACTGAAGGGCCTAGAACCGCACAGCCACACCGGCCGGCCCTGAGCCTATAACTAGAAGATATACGAGTGTGAATCAAATGAAAACCTTAAATTTGTAATAACAAATCGAAATTTCGCGCAGTTATCCTGTAAGTTGGTAAGCGTGCTACAAACAGCGTGCAGAATGGCCTGTAGGTGGCAGCATAGTGCAGATGCACACATACCGTCGCAGTGTCAGTATAAATGTGGCCGCCCCACTTGCGACTTGCACCAAGGAAGAACAGCGTTCTGTTATTCGGTTTTTGCGTAGTGAAGGTGTGAAACCCATTGAAATTCATCGACGAATGAAGTTTCTGTAAGGTGATGCATGTTTCTCACAGCAGCAGGTCTACGAATGGAGTAGGAAGTTCGCAAATGGTGTGACTTCAGTGGAAGGTGCTCCTCGTCCAGGCCAGGCACAACGAGTTGTGACTCCACAGAACATTGCACCAGTTGAAGCCCTAGAGAAGGAATACCGCCGATTGACACGGAATGACATTGCAGCATGTTTACAGATTAGTCATGGTCAGCACACCACATTGTGCACGATGTGCTCCCTTTCACAAAGTGTCTGCAAGATAGGTGCCACGGCAGCTGACTCCGGAAATGAAAGAACGACGTGTTGATGGTTCAAATGGCTCTGAGCACTACGGGACTTAACTTCTAAGGTCATCAGTCCCCTAGAACTTAGAACTACTTAAACCTAACTAACCTAAGGACATCACACACATCCATGCCCGAGGCAGGATTCGAACCTGCGACCGTAGCGGTCGCGCGGTTCCAGACTGTAGCGCCTTTAACCGCTTGGCCACACCGGCCGGCACGTGTTGATGCTTGTGAAGAACTACTTCGGCGCTTTGAACGAGAAAGCGATGGCTTCCTTGCAAGAATCGTTACTGGGGACGAAACCTGGGTTCACTTCCACCAACCGGAAACGAAGAGAGCGAGCAACCCAGACCTTACCCCAAGTGATTTCCGTATGTTTGGACCACTCAAAGATGCAATGGGAGGAACGAAGTTCCGTTCTGATGAAGATTTACGCCACGCGGTGCATGAGTGGTTGCGCAGACTACCAAATGAATTTTTTCTGAAGGAATTTATGCATTTTGTAAGCGCTGGAGGACTTGCATTGAGCGTGGTGGAGATTACGTTGAAAAGTGATACAGCTTTGTACCACTTCTGCACAATAAATAATATTTAAAAAAGATTTAAGGTTTTCATTTGACTAACCCTCGTAGTAATTTCACTTCAAAACAATTTCGTGTCTATGTACCATTCAATACTTTATTTCCTCATTAATTTAAAAGACTTTTTCCAGCGACCACTTAGTGTGTTACTCTGTGCTCTGAACAAATTTATATTTTTAAAAAAGCTTTAGCTGCACCACTGACGAAATTAGGTCTTGTGTCCATTGAATCTCCACAGAAGTCAATAGAAATGAAAAACACGTTACGAGTAATAATTCATTATACACCATCGTTTTAAAATACTGCTGATTCGCATAAGGCGTCCTGTTATGTTCATTTCGTTTTGTTGAAGCATACGGAATTATCTTAATACTGGAAAGCCAAAATGGTGACAACAGCCGCTGCTGGTATCTAAAGCTCACTGGAAATAACGGTCCTGTTACAAATCGAGCAAATATTAAACGCAGCGAAGTGACACAAGTTGTCTGCAGATGTGTACGGCATACACTGCGACATTCATCCCAACAATACTTTCACTCCTATCTTCTTAGAAGCTGTTTACCTTCCATTGTGTAGTGTCGTTTCCAGGAACGCTAGCAAGCTTTGATTCATCACGTATCATCTCGCGTGTATGCTAAACGTGATAGCTAGCGAGCGCAGACTGTTTACCGGAAGGGAGTCGCTGTTATCACGTTTTATTTGCACGCCGTCCGCAGGGAAGTAGTCTGCAGATACCAGACCGTTCGCTGATACGGAGTTCGCCTAAGCTAACCACCACAGTCTCTAATCCAGATCTTAACCTAAATGTTGATGCTAGTTGCGCTTTTCGTTAGACAAACCACCACCACTTATTTGACTCCCACGGGCTGGATAAAGACCTACTCTAGACTCCAAAATGTGTAACAGTTCTCATCTACATGAACCATGTTACTCCTGTAAGATGTGTTGTGTTTCAGGTCATTAATTTATACTGTGAACGGTAACTAACAGATAACGTCTAAGTTCCGCGAGGCTGATCGCCGACCGACGCTGACATTTTCAGAAAACTGAAGCGAAATGCCGGACGACCTACAATGAATCGACGTTTGGTTGATTTGGAAATTGGCAGTTGATCCTCAACAATTCATTGCATGCACAGAAAAAATGACCCGTTACTGTATGATTACGCGACTGCCGAAAAGTCACTGGAAGCAGACACACGCATTAGTTATCTGGGAATGTGCGTTCTGAGTGACACGAAGTGAAACAGTCACATGAAACTAATCGGGAACTGTAGCCCATTCACAAATGCCTTGGCCCAAGCCGTCGGCACACGGACCGTGAATTCCAACGTTGAGCGCTGAGCATGCCGCCTTTCTGACGTCATATCATGCAAAAAGTACGCTGGAGAGTATCCGCGATCGTGCAGAGCAATATCTAGCATGTCAAATATTTTGACTGCGCCTCTGAGCGTAGACCAATGAGATGGAAGAACGTCACATGACGCCATACCTCTTCAGTACAGAGTCGTGAGACGCCATATTGGCTTTTCAGTTGAAAACCATATGTATACATGCCGTGTCTAAGCACCAGGAAATCGACGCTCTCTCGCAAACCTGTCGTTAATTGTACGATTAGTTGTGATAAAATGACGGGAAATTCCATATTTGTGGTCAATGAATTAGTATAACTTGCGTATTATGAAAGTATGCAGTTTCAAGGCAACGGCTCATTGAGGATCCACCAAAAACGCATTATTCTTGGTGCAATTTTTTACAATTAAATGTCAACAACATATTCACGATTAAAGCTTTTAGAAGATGATGAGTTGCTAAGTATGGTCGTAAATAATTCATGGTAGGTATAGCGTAAAGAGTAGGGGAGCAGGAATTTAAGTTAACAGATTATGTGTTAGTTCGCGCCTCACTGATTTCAAATATTTTTTACTAACCTTCGCGTTTCCTAATTGGTTTTAATACATTCTAATTACTTTATTGGAAGTATGTTCTATGTTACGTATATATATAAGTACGTTCTTTCTGAGGAGATAGTTGGTTCGAATGGCTTTATTTACAAGACAGCTTGTGCCACTTACAGTAAGATATGTTGCACTGTCTTGTTTCAAACTTTGTATTTCACATGTTGTAATGGTTCTGCTACTGAATATGAACCGTGATCATTCTTAAGTGATCTTAGGGTTTTAGTAAAAAGTGGGAATGATGCAATCATTCTTATCTTATGAGAACAACTATTGTATATTTGTAGTCCGTTCCTTTCTGCCTTATAACATGCTCATGGATATTGAAGTTTTTATTGACGTATACTACAGAAATAAAAACATGACTGGCATAAGGATAAGGGAAGAAATATGCGTTTTAAAGAGCTAACGCCGAATCTTATACCGGTCCATTTCGGTAAGAGTGTGATTTGCGAGCCACATATAGCCGACATCTGCCGCAGCAGCGCACTGCGATCGCGTACACCATCTTGGGGCACTCTTAATGTAAGCAAAGGTCGCATAGTTTCCGAGTGTTCAGGAGCACGTTGAACTCTGCACGCTCAAAGTTGACGTGCGAAAAGCACGGTCCGTGTGTCAACGGCCTTAAAAATATTGTTCGGCCGGCACTTTAATACTGCTTGTCAGTCTGGGACCCTTATCGGATTGGATATTCTCTATTTCCTCCATCAGTCCTAAGAAGGGCGGCGTGTTTCTTTACACGTTCGTTTAGCAAGCGCGCAAGCATCACTGCAGTGACAGACGCTACAAGCCGGCGTCGTGCATCACATGTGATTTCCAGTTAAAATTCAGAGAACCTAAGTTCCGAGATGAATCAGTCAACGTACTGGTTCCTCTGTAGTATCCCGAAAATATAATCAGATAATCTTAAACGCACACGGAGGCTTCCATCAATCTTTCTTCCGGGTACTGTTCGCGAATGGAACAGGAGGGAGGAGGAGAGGGGGGGGGGGGGGGGGCGACAGTGTTACACACGCCGCCACACACACCTCCGTTAAGTGTAGATGTATGCAAGTTGCATGCTTAACCCCATGTGACAACTCTTAACTATTCACCGTACTCTTGCTTTTGTTACCAAAAGAGAATTCCTTCATTTTCTGGAACCGAAAACTCCTTTGAAGAGACTATAAACACGTCATTACCGATAATCCAGGACAGTGATTGAAAGGCTCCTCTATATAAAAATAAAATAAAATAAAAAAAGAGGCCTAGTTCGTTCCAAAGACTTCTCGGGAGGAGAGGTGGCTGAAGTGGGTTTTGCCAAGAGCCATAATTACGCACGAAGTTTTATGAATGTAAGGTTTGTTTCACGGAAGTGTGTGTTTTATGGTCACGCAACCTGGAGTCTCTTTGGACAGACTGTCGACATGTGTCTAGCCCATACTAAGAAAGCAGTCTTTTCTCCACAACGGATTAATTCAATATGGATTCCCTTCTGCTCCTGTAGATGCAGAGACAGTAGTCAGGCGCTAACAACAATTAGTAGGATTAAGGTTTAACATTTCGTCGCCGACATTGTTAGCCATGAAGCACGAGGTCGAATGGGACAAGAATAGAGCACTAAAGCGGCCATGGCCTTTTTAAAGGAACAATGTCTTGCCCCCTCTTTCAAAGCGTTTATCCCGTGCATACAGGCTTTTCTTGTTTTGGCCAATGTAATTTATTTTAACTTTGGGTCTGAACGTTCTTTCCGTCGCCACAGCTGTCATTTAACCTGAGAGATGGTAGCTTTGTGCGCCAGCTGTCCGAACCATATACATGTTCTCATATTTTAACCGTTTTTGTATCCTATTTTCAGAGGCGGTGATTGGGAAAAGAGGCTAGATTAGGCTAGACGGGAACCACCTAAAAACGACACTCAGGATGCCTGGTGTACCAGACGAGCCGTTAATCCCACGTGTTGTTTCGATCCAGGTCCAGATCACCTCGTCACCTCCCAAATAAGCGAACTGTTACTGACGCGACGCGTTGTTCTACACAAGGAAGTCTAAAGCAACCACGCCGCTGATCTGGGGATATCTTGGAAAATCTTGATCAACACTGCAGTGACCTAATTATGATGCCATTTGCTTTTATAAACTGAATTTCATACAGCTGGCTTACTGGAGAACTTGTTTCGGAGAATCTAACAAGCCGACATGTCAAATTTGTGTCTTGTGTATGATAGTCGTCTGGAAGTTAAATCGCACACTGCGTGGGAGATACACATGAATTCAGCATATTTTACAGAGCCTTTATCAATAGCTGCATGAACGTGGAGCGTATCATTTCCAGGCCCATGCTTACACTGGAACTCGTCTGGCGTATGCCCACAGTTACAGGCCTATAACGCTGACCCTGCATGTCTGGTCAAAATCAATGTGCTAAATGCATATTTCGGGACGAATAACATAAGAATTCTCGAAAACGGAAACTCCTGCACGTTTTTTTACAATCGCTTGACACTTCAGAGATCCAGAGAGCTACGATGAACTACTGCTAGACGGGGAACAAGTTCTTTCGCAGAGTCTGTATCAAATCTCACATATCTTAACAGCTCCATATGCTCAGCGATTTTAATTGATTTTCTATACCGCAATCACTGCTCTCATTATCTGCCATTTTGGTGTTCATTGAAAGGCTGGACTGTATTAAGATCTTCAATGTTTCTGCAGTGTCATCTTCCGCTTCTGTCCTAGTATTGTGACTGAGCGAGCGACTAAATACACGATTGTTATCCTCTTTTACTGAATTTACTTTTAGTTCAAGTCTGAGGAACACGTAATTCCACCTGGCTTTCTTCAGTGTTACTAGTTTCGAACATGGTCCATTTTCAAGCGCATCCACGACAGATGTGGATACCTCGTCCTCGTCGCTCCTCAACAGTGTGTGCCGCGCGTTCGTGCGTTATTGTGTTGCGTGAGGGTGCGTTTTGCATGTAAGCATCACGAGATTTGTCTTTTCGTTTTTACTGGTTAGATGTTGCGTTTTGGTAGTGTTAATGTTACAGTTTTCACAACCACCACCATTTCGTGTATTTTATATTTTACATCAAGAACTTTGACAACAGTGCTATGCACGATAACATATGGCTCGCGATTTTTGTATGGACGAGACGCGGAAGATGTATCCTCATCTGTTATGGATGCATGTGATCCCTGAAACCAGTGGTACTGAATGACATATTTTTGAAATGCAGCACGGTGCAATGATGTCTCAATTTATCGAGACTGCGGTGCCCACCCATAAGGAGCAAAGTGCAAATCTACCAAGAATTTTCGGTCAGATCGAAATATATATACAACCAATGAAATTGAGTTTACGAGAAGCCTAAAGGATTTATTGGTGGCCAACTCCTCCTACTCCACTGATGAATTTCTCAGTAGAACCAACTGATTTTTGTGTATATATATATATACACACACTTCTGCACAATTTCAGTGCAGTAAAGTGTTCATTGTAAATAAGTGTGTGTGTGTGTGTGTGTGTGTGTGTGTGTTTTCATTGCAAATAAGTATTATAGTCGTTCTATTACATGTTTATTACCTTATAAATAAATAAAAACTTATTTTAAATTCAGTGCATTAAAGTTTGTAAAATGATTCTTTCATATAGTGTTCATTAAAAAAAAAATGACGATCATTCCACTTGGGACCTGTGGAATGGTACATTAGCTTATTTGAGTTGTAAATATTTGTCCTGTATTATTGTTTTTCTGACATGTTCTAGATCCTGGAGGGCCACCTCACTACGGATCAATTGGAATGAAGTAAATCTAATCTAATCTACTCTACGGATAGGCCAGACGCCAATGATTGCTTTAAAGAACAGATTATACTTATGAGGTTATTACAGATAAGAAATGACCTGTTTTAAAGTAAGTAGTGTAATTAACTAGCTCTATAAATTTTCTTTATAAGCGACTGAACTGTTGATATTTTTTCTAAAAATTAAACTAATTTTTCGGTTAAAATTTGTGCGTAAATCAACGAAGACAGAACTCTCATCGAACAAATTTGAATAACGGCAGTTTTTCTGAATCGAACTCAACAACTTTAATATAATTACTGTGGTACCGCGGAAACTGTACGTCGAAACGAATCCCGATCCCAACATTTGTAAACTAACGTCGAGAACGAAAACCCGAGATTTCGTCAGCATCGATAAATCGATCGGTACTTGAGAAAAATTTTCCATCTCTACGCAAGACGTTTGATAGGCAGACTAACTTCCGGCCGCTGTGTACAGAAGAGAAGACAGACTGAATTTACGGGCAACGCGCAGAGCCATGGCGAGACGGTTGCAGAGAGCGGTAAACAGCGACAAGTGGGCTCCGGCGAGGAGTTATCCCCAGCGACGACACTCAGGCACGGCCTTTGATATATAGATACCGCACCGCCGAGAGGCGTCTCTCTCTCTCTCTCTCTCTCTCTCTCTCTCTCTCTCTCTCTCTCCCCCTCCCTCCCTCCCTTATTTATTTATCTCGACACAGATGGAGGAGCGGAAGGCAGGGAGAATCGAAACTGTAGCGCGTCCGGCTGCCACCACCGCCACGTCATAAAATCTGGCTATTTTTTGACCAGTTTAGACGCGAAAGGCAATAAATCCCTTTCATCCGGACCCATTGTTCGCCGAGTTGGAACATTTACGTCTCTCGCTGCGCACAGTTTATTGCTCAAATTCCGGCGGCAGGGCAGAAAATACACCGCAAGGAAAACAAACAGCCATTGGTCTGCACACCGCGAAATATAGGCCACAACACTTACGGTCAAGTAGCTTTATCCATAAGCAAATGGGGAAATATTTTGAGGCGGCAACGAAAATACTAGTATCTTGTTGTACAGAAGAATAAATTTCTTTTAGAATTTCCTAACTTAAATGTTTCTAACACATCTATTTTGTCTTCGTAGCTGTTCTTTTCTCTGCGGGAAGGATACCGTCGGACTGAAACGTGCATTCCCTGATGACATACGTAACTGAAACAAGACACGAAACATGCTGTGCTGGTAGATCTCACTACAGCGAAAACAGTGCTGGAAAAATAAACATCTTAACTTTATCTCATTGTGCACTGTAGTGCTTCGCAGTACACTGATCAGCCAGAACATTACTTTCGCCTACTAATAGGCGATATGTCCACCTTTGGAACAGGTAACAGTGACGATACATTGTGGCATGAAAGCAATGAAATCTTGGTAGGTTGCTGGAGGGACCTGATACCACGTCAGCACACGCAAGTCACCTAATTCCCGTAAATTCTGGGGAGGGGGCAATGAACTCTGACGTCACTTTCAATCACATTCCAGATGTGTTCGATCTGGTTCAGGTCTGCCGAGTTGCGGGGCGGTCAGCTCAGCTCATCAATTGGAACTCCCCACTGTGTTCTTCGTACCACTCCGTCACACTCCTGATCTTGTGACGTGGCGCATTATCTTGTTGAAAAATACCACTTCCGTTGGGAAAAACATGATCATCTCAAAGGGGTGTACGTGGTCTGCAACCAGTATACGATACGCCTTCGCCGTCATGCTGCCTTGCATGAGATCCACTGGATCCACTGAACCCATGGAGGACCACGTGAATGTTCCCCAGACCATAAAGGAGCCGCTGCCAACTTGTCACCGTCCCGCAGAACGGGTGCAAGCAGCTGTTCGCCCGGATAATGACTGATAAGCGCCTCCCTTTCGGCATGATGAAAAATGTATCGGGATTTATCGGACCATGCTTGCCATTGTTCCAGCGTCCAGTGCCGACGTCTACGTCCTCCTTCCAGTCATAGTTGCCGATGCCGTGGTATTAATGTTGGCACATGCATCGGTCGTCAGCTGCAGAGGTCCATTGTGAGGAGTGTTCGGTGCACTGTGTGTTCAGACACACTTGTACTCCACCCAGCATTAAAGTCTGATGTTAGTGCCGCCACAGTTGGCTGACTGGCCTGTTTTACCAGTCTGCCCAGCCTACGACGCAGAGGTATGGCTGCCCAACCCCACGACATCTGACGTGGTTTCATCTTGGTCTCGCCACGTGTTGACCCCCACCGCAGCACTCCTCGAACCCCCGACGAGTCGTGCAGTTTCCGAAGTGCTCCTGTCGAGCTTCCGGGCCATCACAATTTGCTCTCGGTCAAACTCAGATAGTTCGCGCGCCTTCCTCATTCTATACACGGACAGCACGCTCGCTGATAGTACATGCAGCGTGCATGTGTGAGTAGCTCTCAGCAGCATCACCTGATGGAGAATGACTGTCTCCTGGAGGGGTTTATAACTACAGTAGGTCGGTGGTCATAATGTTCTGGCTGATATGTGTATACGTAACTACGAATACTGAATATTACATAGGCTAATTAAAACGGCTTAGTTATAGTCTCGAAAAATAATCCACCATGAAGTTTGGCGATGGTGTTAGCACTTGTCTACATATTATCCGTCCAATAAGAGTTTTCTTTCCCACTACGATTGTCAAGTTGGCGGAGATCATGTTTATAGTAGTGTGGCGTAACATGATTCCGCGCACAGACATATTCCACTTCTAACTACTCATATCGACGAAAGATATTCGTGGAGACCGGAAACTTTGTTTAGATAGTAGTTACGTGTGCAACATCTCACAACGCGCGCTCTGGTTTGCCGAATGTGCAGTTGGGGAATAAAAGATTATATATAATTATTGCGCGACGCCTTGACGTCAGAGAGGACGAAGGTAGAAATGTTTTCCGCTAGTCTCAACTCGCGTAAAATACCTGCTGTTAACGGCTTTGTATGCTGGGCAGCGTAACAAGTCACTTTGCTCTGTCCTTCCACAAACTAGCGTACGCTCATCCACTGCAACGTTGACAGATGTAAGCTCCATTAGTTCGTCACTGGTAGAACGGCAACTTCATTCACAGAGCTCTAGACATCGTCGGGCGCCGCGGGTGTCTGCACACATTCATGGCCTCCGCAGGTGAGACCGTTCAACTCTCACGGATCTACGCTAACGAGCCGACTGACTACCTGCCGCTCTTGTAACTGCCCGTCGAGCTGCAGCAAGTTTTCCATTACTCTTTGCTATATGATCTCGTTTCCTCGCGTTTTGCATCATGTGTACGACAGATTCACATGGCAGTCTTGGCTGAACGTACTTGCACTCGCCTATACCGACAGCTTCTCCTACCACCGATGGCGCTCGCTCGCTCTCTCTCTCTCTCTCTCTCTCTCTCTCTCTCTCTCTCTCGTGTATAGATACCAGTACGTTATATTCACAGTAACTGCGTATAGCTACAGTGGCTGTATTTTGCTGTAGGTATAAGGCCGGCTCTTCAATTTTCACAGAAACAATGAGAGGAAAGCGTTCATGGTACAATTAATAATAGTACTCAAAATCTTCCTGCTTAAAATTTATAAATTAAACAAGTCGTTGGACGATAAGTATGTTGAAAATCGGCAATGAATCTCTAAATTACGTTTTTTCTCCGCCAAACTAATGGTTCGATATGCTGTTTGACAAATGGTATTGCCACGATGGAAAATAATGCGTGGTTTTCGGTTGTCAAAAATGGCTCTGAGCACTATGGGACTTAACATCTATGGTCATCAGTCCCCTAGAACTTAGAACTACTTAAACCTAACTAACCTAGGACATCACACAACACCCAGCCATCACGAGGCAGAGTTTCGGTTGTCGTTCCCGATTTCGTTGACTTGCTGCTTTAACTTGTACGGGCTTCAGGCTGCGATTTAAAAAATATAACAGTGCCTACTTTTACGTCTCCTAATACCGCACGCATCCTCAGCAAAAATGTAAATACCGGCAGTGAAAACCTACATTTTATGATCAAATTATTGTAAGCCGTTCAGCAGTAACTATCCTATGATTGTCTAAAGAATGGTCGCGACATTTCCACAGTCATCAAAGAAACAAACGACTGATTTTAAGTACTTCGCGAGCAAACCGTTTTGTTTGGTTTCGGCTCCTCTTGGAACGCACCATCAGTTGACTGCTGCTTCGTTTCTGTATAGCTATTTTGGATTCTCTTGGGCTAATCTTTCAGCATTTCCTCGCCGCAGCTGAGAAGGGTATCTTTCTGAGCCTCGGTCAAACTGTGCGGAATCTATCGGGCGCAGATCCTTTTGAAAGCTAAATGGTGATGAGAATTCGAGTTTACCACAGTCTTCCATGTAGCACCCTCTTCAGACATGTTGTCCACAGCTTCGGTGATTTTTGCAACAACCGATCTGAGTCCACATTCACGAAATTCATCGCTGACTGAAGTACGGCCAAGTTCTGCAAACCAATTGAAAACAATCTATTCTGAAGACTGTTGGATACCAAAAGTTTGACGAAGAGACTCAGTAACATGATTTTAAGATTTTCGTAAGCACCTCACTGAAAACCCTCACGTAAAGGTTCCATTTTCTCACATAATATTTATAAAAACGCTTGCTAGAGCTGGCATTGCCTTAACAACAACAAATTACAATTCGTAAAGACCATTCAACAGTAGACTGGTCTTAAAAAACTTAGACATTTCGAGTAAGACAACGGGGGCACGCTGAACAGAACACATACCTTCGACGTGAGCCAGGTTTCATTCCCGAAGACGCTGGACTAAGGTTTTGAAACTCAGCGATGACAGTAGTGCTCTGTCTGGTGATTACAAACTAGCAGCTCCTGGCTCTCCTCGCTTTACCAGTCAGTTTATGACGATGAAAACATCTTCCGCGACTAGTACATTTGTTGTCAAATCTAACATCAGGTGCACGAACAATGATAAGTAAGGCCACATTATTCACATGAATTCGGTAGCAACTGTTATACAAGTCCTATTTTCTTCTTAAGCATTTCGTTAGTTTTATCGTCAGTCCTTAGACAAGTCCGATTCAGCTCTCCACACTAGTCAACACTAAGTCTTTGCTACTACATCAATTTCAACCTGCTTATCTCGGTCTCGCCTACTGGAACTTTTAGCGCCCACAGTTAACTTCATTACCATAGTAACTACTACTTGATGGCTCACAATGTCTCCTATCAACCTATTCCTTCGCATGACATAAAAGAATTAAAACTGACACAAGGTTTAGAAAGAATAAAGACTATTTACAGAATTTAGACAGTTTTTCCATCAATTGCCTCAAACTATTCCTTTTTTCATTTTAAGTAAAATAGCCTTTGTCTTATTCCGGTCTTCTGTCATTGCACTTACAAACAAATTTCCGATACCTGTATCCAGAACAAAAAATATAAAAGAAGATCGACACAAAATTTACTCTTCGTCACGCAGGTAACTAACTCACCCATCACTGGATTCGAAAACTGACAAAGAGTTTTGCCAATAACAGTACCCAAAGCCCACTGTAAATGAACATTGTCAAATATCTTATGCAACTTACTGCGTGGACCTACCCTACACAGAAGATACCTGTATGTCAAATTTCTGACACTAATACGGGCCTGAAGCAAGTGAAGAACTTGTATCAATTATTTTTTTACTTCTTTCAGCCTGAGGAAAACAAATCGGCCAAGAAATCTGGGGCAGTCGCAACAGCAGAAGGCAGATATTTTTATTGGTTCATGGTGCGAAACCATTTCATGCTATGCGATTTTTGTTTCACATTAAAATTAAAAAATACCAAATTATATATACCGCTGTGTCAGGACCACAGTACTTTTTCCTAACAAACTTTGTATCCAAGTTAGGTAGATCCGAAGGAGCACGACGACCTATGAAAAGGGCGGTGACATTTAGAAAGGGCACGGCCAGCCGTCGTGGAGGATGATGCAGTTCCCATTTCCTCACAGGATGCAATCGCATTGCGCCTGTAACGAATAAACGAGCGGACAATGAGACGGGTAGTAAATTACAAGGTTGGTCGCAACGACAGGAAATGGATGCAAGGCGGCCGCACCCGGCGGAGTGTGTTCACCGTCGCTGACTACAGAGGCAAGAAAGCGTTACTGCTTCATAGCATGCATTAGATATTAAAGTTTATTGAAGGCGTCGAGCGTCCTTTCACAACACTATTAGAAAGAATATGTATGCCAAGTGTTCCACGTACTAGCCAAGGTAGTACCTGCTCACATATTTAGCTGCCACGAGGCTGAAATTTCAGAGGAGTATGTACACTCAGACAAGAATTGTCTTCATTACGTTCAAACCATCGTTTCTTCATTCTGGTCCTACGAAATGTAGACTCTCAACAGGTGAATGTAGTGTACATTAGGAAAGATACCAGAACAGACTGGATGTAAGTGGTCAGCAACTAAACTGATACAATCCATTGCTTTTGATTGTGCATCTCTATCAAATAGGGTGTCCAGAGTTGGTTCAAATGGCTCTGAGCACTATGGGGCTTAGCTTCTAAGGTCATCAGTCCCTAGAATTTAGAACTACTTAAACCTAACTAACCTAAGGACATCACACACATCCATGCCCGAGGCAGGATTCGAACCCGCGACCGTAGCGGTCGCGCGGCTCCAGACTGTAGCGCCTAGAACCGCTCGGCCACTCCGGCCGGCAGAGTCCAGAGTGGATCGCACTAAAGTCTTTTCGCAGCACAATACTGCTACCGAAGCATGTACGCCGAGAAGTGGCTCTACTAACACGACTATCGAAGTGATATAGCAAGGTCCATTGTGCTGCCACTTATTGCCAGGTGCTCCGTATCAGCGGCCTAAGTTGTCATTAGGCATTGTGAGAGAGCAGAATGGGGCACTCCGCGGAACTCACGGACTTCAAACATGATCAGGTGATTGGGTGTCACTTTTGTCACACGTCTGTACGCGAGATTTCCACACTCCTAAGCATCCCACGAACCACTGTTTCCGATGTGATAGTGAAGTGGAAAAGTGAAGGGACACGTACAACACAAAGGCGTACAGGCCGATCTCGTCTGTTGACTGACAGAGACCACCGACAGTTGAAGAGGGTCGTAATGTGTAATAGGGAGACATCTATCCAGACCATCACACAGGAATTCCAGACTGCATCACGTTCCACTGCAAGTACTATGACAGACAGGTAGGCAGGAGGTGAGGAAACGTGACTTTTTCATGGTCGAGCGTCTGCTCATCAGCCACACATCACGCCGCTAAATGCCAAACGTCGCCTCATTTGGTGTAAAGAGCGTGAACATTGGACGACTAAACAGTGGAAAAAGGTTTTGTGGATTGACGAATCACGGTACACAATGTAGCGATCCGATGGCAGGGCGTGCGTATGGCGAATGGTAGGTGAACGTCATCTGCCAGCGTGTGTAGTGCCAACAGTAAAATTCGGAGGCGGTGGTGTTATGGTGTGGTAGTGTCTTTCTATTAACGGGGCTTGCACCCCTTGTTGTTTAACGTGGCACTATCACAGCATAGGCCTACATTGATGTTTCAAGCACCTTCCTGCTTTCCACTGTTGAAGAGCAATTCGGGGATGGCGACTGCATCTTTCAACACGATCGAGCATCTGTTCATAATGCACGGCCTGTGGCGGAGTGGTTACACGACAATAACATCCCTGTACTGGACTGGCCTGCACAGAGTCCTGACCTGAATCCTGTAGAACACCTTTGGTATGTTTTGGAGCGCCGACTTCGTGCCAGGCCTCACCGAACGACATCGATACCTCTCTTTAGTGCAACACTCCGTGAAGAATGGGCTACCATTTCCCAAGAAACCTTCCAGCCTCTGACTGAACGTTTGCCTCCAAGAGTGGGAGCTGTCATCAAGGCCAAGGGTGGGCCTACACCATACTGAATTCCAGCTTTACCGACGGAGGGCGCCACGGACTTAAGTCATTTTCAGCCAGTTGTCCGGATACTTTTGATCACGTAGTGCACGTGTGTTAGTTGCAATCTTAACTGAGGGCAGCTTTTGTATCACTAGCATGTAATCTATTCGTTAGCTAATGTACCCCTTTTTTCCAATAATATGGGATGGCCGGTGAGCAGCCTAACAAACGTGCTGTTTTAGACCACTGATAGATGGGTATGTGTCAACTTTACGTTACAGTCAACTCTCCAACGCCCAGGAAGTGTGGTATGAAGCCTAATTCCTTACTGACTACTAGTTGTTTCACTATCAGTACTTGACTTTGGATACGTTTTAATGGCATCAACATGCGAATTTTCGATGTGTTTTGATCAGAGTAACTCAGTATCTGCCTTCATTTTCCGCTCTTCTGCCCCACGCGCATGTTTTAAATTGCGTTTTCCCAGAGCTTCTTGTGGTCCCCGCGTGAGAATTACGTAACCACACTCCGTGGCAGAGGAGGTGATCAATGTTCTGATCACCCATTGTACTCTGATGTTTCGCAAACACTGCTCTAACGAGCTGGCTTTGTTCATCATCCCGAGCGCTTTCGAGGGGGGTTACAGTGTAAATGTTCTGCGCTTGGTGTATGACACAGGATAAGCTGCAAAATGTATCTATGTAATATAGGGCTCAAGTGTTTATTGACAGCATGCACTAATACGCTTAAATAGCTATCAGTGAGCAGTTTTCAGACGGGAAGTCCGGCATCATGCGAATTTAATAGACTCTAGCTACAAATGAAATGTAATTCACAAACTGAATACCTGCAAAGCCGTTAAAAAATGAGAAAGAAAATGATGCTTAGGTATGAAAGATTGATCGCTGGTGCCTCTTAATAAGCAATTGATGCAATTTTCAAGGCAATCAGAATCGTCCATAACGATTCAACCTTTTATTTCTGGGGCACTCATGTTCAATCAAGCAGTCTGAATAAAAAAACTTGCGCAGTGTCTCAGCCACATAAAATATGAACTCTCTGAATTACATTCTCTTCGCGAACGAGGCGGTATTTAACAAAAAGAACAAGACGGTTAATTTTCAATGTTGTGTACGGTGTCCCGTCAATTCATAAATGGTGAGGCTCGCTGATACAACTATTTTGATACATTCACCGTATTTATATACCATTTATACGATGAAGTCATTATCGGTAATTCCAGCAGAATGTAGGGATATACGTTTAATGTCGGCGTAGCCAAAAATTACTCTTTCGCTGATCGCATGTTATCTAAGGCTTTTTGGTGGTCTCAACAAGTTTGACAGTCTGCGGAAATATTTGAAGAGTTTTGTAAGTAGCTTAAGAATCGCAGTCTCCTTGAAATTAAACACAATTGAGTTATTGAGATAGCGACGGACGAATTAGTAACAATTACGAGATGCCATCACATTTTATATGAAATAAGATTGCTTCATACCGTTGTCCAGAAACAAATGAGCTAAGCCCCAGAATAATTCATTGCAAGTATTAAAAAAAGTATATGAGAAGTGACAAGTGTCGGTATTCTGAAAATTAATCTTCGTGTTTTACGGCCATTTCTACACAGATTTGTCCAATGTCATTCTTGTAAACAGTCTAAGCAAACAACTTTGGAAAGAGATACGTATCATCGGAAACAGGCTTAAAAAAGGGACTGGACACAGTGATGTTTGATTCTTGCTTCTTGTCAAATACCACAACTGGTCAACAGCAATACGATACTCAATAGTCACATACATACTCACAGAATGTCCTATTTTGTTGGAAAATATGGGACATAATACTTTATTTTACTCACTTCCTTATGTGCACGGCAATCACCACAAGGGTCATTTGTATGTGAACACACTTCATAGTATAACACAGAAAAAATCGCTACGAAGTTTAGAGAGTTGCAGTACTTCGTTGTTTTTCGTCAGCCTTACGTCGTCGTTTCAGGCGACTCTTATGCTGAGCAAAAGAAGCATTTGGCTCTCAAATGTCGTCGACTGCAACTGTCAGACGACATCTCTAACACAACTAAATGATGAGCGTTTTTTAAGTTTATCAAAAGAAATAATTTTCTTGCGTAAAGTTTTTAATAAACATTTTATTCATTGGCAACTTGCCAATTTCGTCTTTTTGGGCATTATCATACAACTTATCTAAAAATACAGTATAAAAATCCATTTGTCAGCATGTCATGTATTCCACATTGCGTGCTAGACTACTAGTACGTCAAAATCTAAAAGCGTCCCACATTCCCGTCGACTGGCGCGACACTGTATATTCGGGGTTCAACGACATTCTGACAAACGGACACATATTTTGGTGTAAGTTTTTAATAACGTTCCCCAGAGAGGAGGAATTACATAACTGTAAATGAACTAAAGCATTTGTCTCAAATAAAAGGGAGTCTTACTTTCGAGAAATTTAATCCGGCTTTGAAACTAAGCCTACAAGTAATGCACAACAGTAGTGACCATACGAGGGGTAGTCGCAAAGTTTTAAGTATCACCTCGAAAATAAGTAATTAATTTTTTTTTGTTTTTAGGTACGTAGCTCCAGTCGTGGAAATCCCTGAAATCCCTTTACCACAGTACGGTACTGTGGCGCGGTTTCACTAAGTACCACGGGTGGAGGCCTGCACTTTGACGCACAGACTCACGTAGCTTCTTTTGTTGAGGGGATAATCTAAAGTTTATGGCCAGCATTCGTACAAACTGTTTACACTTCAATACAAGTGCGATAGTTATCCACTTTACGAAATACTTTATGCAATACTTTCCGAACTCTAGCGTCCAACGAGATTCAGGGACCTCACATGTAAAGCAACACAGCAGCACTTCTGCGGACTCTTGTTTTGCCAGTTTAGAAACACGTGTGTTTCAGTTACATTTTAACATTAAAGAAATACGACATTGTACCATTAAAGAAATACGAAATGCAGCAAGAGCGTCCGCATCGCAAGCTCCACATGTGTGGTAAGAAGAGTAGCAGATGACGTCACGCAGTTTCTTATTACTGTTTAGTTATGTCTCAACGTCACACAGATAAGCGGAGCTCATCCGAGGTCCTCAGCGTAGCACGCTTAGAATATAATCAAACACAAGGCTTCACAGATCTCTCAATATTGCAGGGAAGCTGGCACATTCACAGGGTCGGTCTGTAGAACGTGAACAATTATCTTTATGCAGTGTCATTGATTTTGCATTAATCCGAGGCTGCCACATTATTCGCTATATGCCGCGATCACTGAAATAATGACGCCTGGGTACTTCGTCACTTGTTAACATAGCGGCAACGATAAATGCTGTAGAGGATGCGGCGTAGCGAATTGCATCCAGCCAGTAATATTAATTCCTTACATTCAACCTTCCAGTCTGTCTATTCACTTTCTATCAGTTCACAGAGGCCAGACACGGCTTTGTGCCTGTATACAGAAGATTCACCGAGTCGTGATCAAACACCCACACAAAGGCGGGGACGCAAACTAAAAACTTTTTGCGAATTCTCGATTTCGTAGATTAAGTACGTCACTCGCTGTATGAGGAAGCTAATTAATGCAAGTGGTTGTGGTGGTGGTGGTGACTTTTCTATATTTATATGACACTGCTAAGTCCATAGAGCCACCCAGACGGTATCAGTGGTTATTAACTAAAACTTTCTATCATGTAACACAGACACGCACGCAGGATTGCTGATGTTCGACGATATTTTACGTCACGCATCCACACTACGTATTTAACTATTTTCTAGAACATGTAACATAAAATGTTTGCCGCCATACTAAAATTTCTATGTCACTTAAATGATTGTTGCTCTGCGGAGGTACTCGTATGTGACTGGTAACAAACAGTGACCTCAGTTAAAGTGGTAGTTCACAATTCAAATAACTTTTTTCAACTTCCGCTGACAATTATTCTGAAGTGTGACTGTGCACGAAGTTCGCTATTAGTTCCACAATTAAAATTTAAGAATGAAGTTAATGTTTTAATTATGTGACAAGCTTCTTAGGTTGTTAAATCTGTTAAATATAACGGCAAGCCTTCTCTTATGAGCAAGGCTCTGTTCATCCTGGAGGTCTACGTAACGTAAAGTAGCCGTCAAATGATGATGATGGTGGTGGTGGTGGTGGTGGTGGTGGTGATAGTACGATGCGTCAACAGAACGTGATTTCGCTTAGGTCAGTAGCACTGGACGGTAGAATTGAGGTTTAGAGTACTACCCCTGATACAAAATGTCGGAATATATTGACAGCATTAAGACCTAGCAATGATGGCACAGTTTATTAACAGTCTAAACATAATTCACAGCAGATGTTCTTGACAAAGACTGTTGTAAATTTTGCACACCGCCTGAGAAGTGAAGGAATAGGTAAAGTATCATCCAAACATTTCAAAACATTTCACTGTATTTGCTGAACAAAATTGTGCATACAGGCAATATTTTGAAGGCAATTCCTGGCGTATTTTTAAGTTTATTCGTTGTATTTTGTCAGTTCCAAATAACTAAATACGTTTTCTCCTCTAATGGAGCTCAGATTCACATCAAAAAACTTTTCTACGAACATCGTTTCATCTATTTATGCACAGTGTGCGTTTTCTTAGCTCATTGTTAAACCTGAAGACATTTTTCGTTTTCAGATATTTGGTTCCCAGATAAAATATTCTAGTTCTTTCAAGACCTTTATAACTTATGACGAAAAACAAAACAGAAACAAAATTACGAAAAAAAATTAGCGCAGAGCGCGCAGGGAAGATATTCAACGACATAAAACTTATACAACATCCTAAACGTTGGATGAAATTCGAGAGGAGCCTGGAAATAAAACGCGTAGGTTTGAAACGTACAGAAATGTCAACACTGTAAGCACTTGTTAAAAACGTACCTGTGGACCATACGGTATAGGCTCATTTTCAGTCTTCGTCTTTACAAGGACAACCGCTCCTCCTCTGTATTTCGGAGGGCGCGCCATACTCTGATTGTTGATTTCTTAGGTCGCTACTTCTTTGTAACTAGCAACTATTCTCTGTTCCGCTGACTTTATGTTATTCTTCCTGTCGACGAGATCAGTGCATTCAGCAAAAGATAGTTCTTCGCAGCACCATATTGACACAAGTCATTAGCTGCTGCGCCTTAGGTCTCGTTGTCTTATGTCCCACCACAAAGATACAATTCCTCGGTTTTGAATGTTCATAGGAGTGTCGTTTAATTGCGTGAAAACTCTAGAAGAAAAAGAACATGTAGTCTCCAGTAGGGGTGTCGAAAGAATACAGGTACGTCGATATTTTCTCCAAAAAGTATCGATATGTATCGACGATACATTTCTCACCGATGCATCTATTTCGAAATGTCAATATGCAGTGCCGATATGTTTATTTCATATTATATTTTTTTCGCAATTTTCGAGAATATTTCAAGTTTTTATTTTGAAATTGTAGTAGAACTTTATTTTACTTTCACTATCTGAAGGAATCCTATTTTTTGAGCTCTTACCAGATCCAGTCCCTCTCTTTCACTATTTGAAGCAAGTATACGTGGCAGAAAAGTAGTAGTCTGACTGCACTAGAGGGTGGCGATGTGAATAAAAAGCGCACCAGATGCGTTAGAAAAACAAAATTTTAACGCAACTAGCGTGCTATTTCTTTAAATCGGCATTCTTCAAAAACAGTTGCTGAAACTGATTAACAAAAATCTAAATGACGAGAATGGTCTTTGCGGTGATGGTAGCGCTGAATGCCTATTACGTCAGCATTTCCCATCACACGTCTCCAACAAAAACTACAAAGTAACTTCACCACGCAATTTCAACGCTACATCTGCTAGATTGCTGGGTTTTGCAGAAATGTAAAAACAGGGCGTTCGAGATGTGACGAAACCGAACGACGGACCCTTCGCACACCTTTTATTGTGCCAATGCAGTTACCATTGGTAGCAAAGTGGTTATCGCCAGGCGTGAACATGAATCGTTTTCCTTTCAATTCTTGCTCTGACGGGAATAGGCAGGCTGCTAGCTTGTTGATGTACAAAGTATCTAATAAATCAGTGCTCAAATATACAGCTCTGAAACTGGCAGTTCAGCAAGCTTTTTTTTTTTTTTTGTCCTTTACATCGACATTATTTCCGTCGACATATCGATATTTTTTTATACGTATAATATCGATACATGGGATACCCTATATTTTTAAAAATATCAACAGTCCTTGTCCATCCCTCATCGATGTTAACGAATCACTTATCTTTCTCTACGTCACTGCACATTCAAACCAATGTAGTGGAACTCTGACCCTATGCAGATAACGCGGTCGTAGCCAGAAGGCAAGCACGGTAATAAACTTCTTCTAACCCTGAGCTTTACAAACGATGCAAGAATCCCCGCAGACAAAGTTTTCTGCTACTCTTACATACAATAGCGTCCATTGATCACTAATAAGACAATTTGACGAAAATCGTGTAACATCGGCACTGCCTTTAAACTTAGTAGCGGTCTGATTACATAAAACGTACACGCGCTTTTACTCATTTCCACCTTTAAAGTAATGATGCCAGGCCGATACCGTGTAGATGTTTACTGGATGATGGAATTAATAGCTACAAGAGGAGATAACCACCGTATTAAACTTTCCAAAAAACTGTTTCGTGCTAACAACGAGCAGCCACGCAGTATTTAAATTCGCCAGGGAACGAAGTACCGGGATGGAAGCAGCTAGAATAGTATCCGCAATACAAAGTGGGTCATGCTGCATAGAATCTGCAGAAGCCGTCCACGTGAAGAACGAAAACCTTAATAATTTGTCAACGTCAGTCGTCTTACATCCATGTCTGGCTGACTGACTGAATACTTTTGGTTGCGCCAGGGCAGAATATTTAAATTAATAAGATATTAATTGAATCTTATAAGAAACAATATTCGGGGGGGGGGGGGGGGGGGGGGGGGTAATTCACCTTTAAGATAGAAAGTGTTCATTACTCAAAATCGTGCAGTAAGAATAATATGTGGAGCTCGCGCACGATCATCTTTTAGACATCTGTTTAAGGCCTTAGGTATTCTGACTCCTGCTTCACAGTGTATTTATTCCCTCGTGGAGCTTGTTGTAAATAATCTACTGCATATCAAAAGGAACAGTGATGTACATAATTAGAAGACCAAACGGAAAAAAAAGGAAATCCATTACTCCATATTAAGGTTGTCTTAAGTAAAAAAATTAAAAAACGGGTGCACTATGCTGCAAGCAAAATTTTTGATCATTTGGCCAGTAATAAAGTGGCTGGCAGACAGCAAAGTAAATTAAAATGTGAAAACGAACTGAAAAAGTTTGTCCCTCAATTACTCCTACTGAGTACAACAATTCCATTACAGCAACGTGTAAAACATAGACGGTAGGAACTACTAATTCATATCTGCAACTAATAAATGTTTGGCATTTACCTAATCTGCAAATTAATTTGTGACGCGTGTAGTATCACTCGTTTCACAACATTACGATTTATCGTAGAAATGATCCGTGGAACATATACAGTGCCTTTCGTAAGTTTTGGACAAACAATAGTTTTCCATTTACTTTGGGAAGTAACGGAATAACAAACATAATACGTTCAAATGTTTATCTAACACGCAATGATATTCACAGAGCAATTTAACATTTTATTTCATTTAATGACACAAAACACAAATAATTTCATATTTATGTGAACATAGATTTGCCTTCGCAGAGTGCAGAAATACACCAAAAACTAGGAAATCATGAGGAATTAGTACTTTGTGCTTCTACCGCGACGTTGTACCACTTGTGTAAGCCGTTTTGGCATATTTTGTGCAAGCTTCTCTAAGTAGCTTTCCCATTCTTCTTGCAGTCGTCTCCTGGCGTCTTGTTTGGACTGTACGGGGACTTCTCGAATATTTCTTTCAAATGCATCCCATAAATTCTCTATGGGGTTCACGTCTGGACTTTGTGGAGGGGGACTGACAACTTTTGGACTCTTCTACAGGAGCTACAAACGTAAAATATTGGCGGTATGTTTGGGGTCGTTGCCCTGGTAAAATTTGAAACCGTTTCCAATCCCCATATTTTATGGGCCCTTCTTCAAATTGTTCCTTAGAATCTGCAGGTATAAAGTTTCATCCATTTTTTGTCGATGAAGACCAGCTCACCCACTCCCTGGGCCGACATACAACCCCCAAACCGTAACATGGCCCCTGCCATGTTTCACTGTAGCTTGCACATCTTTTTTTCTTCCCGCTCTTTGTTGTGCTTCCGCCAGAAGGTTATTCCTCCATACAGTCCTGATGTGTAAATTTTGATTCATCCCAAAAAATTAGTTGATTCCACCACTATGTTCTTGTTTGTGTGTTCCCTTGCGAATACCAGCCTCTTCTTCCTATTGGCAGGACTGATGTAGCGCTTCCTTCCTGCAGCTCGCCCATGGTAACTTTCTCTGTACAGTACACTCTGATTGTACTAGGACTGGCCTCCTTCCCAAACTCTTCCTCAGCCTCAATAGCGATTCGTGTAGCTGTGATTCGTGGATCTTTCTTGACTTTTTGTATTATCGTCCTCTCTTCTCTCCTCACAAATATTCTTGGCAGATTTTCTATCTTGTCTTCGTATTTATATCGACGAACGGAGGTTCTCTACAGTGCTTTTCTTCATATTCAGTAACGTTGCTGTTTCTCGGCATGTTCTTCCCTTTTCGTGGTGGACTGTTACTAACTGCCTCTGTTCAAAAGTGCTGTTATTACCTCTACATACCATTGTGTACAAACACACTTTTATTTCCTTTGAGATCTCGACAGGTAATGACTGAACATCGCAGGAAGTAATGAGTAACAGATTTGCACACTGACACTCTTTCCAACATTAGTCCCAAAACTTTTGAAGTGCAGAGTTTCGTATCTCGCAGTAAGAAATGGGTCTTGTTCTGTCGTAAACAAGCAAACATAAGTGATTGCACTTTTCATCGCCCGTAATTACGTGTACAGCTTGCAGACGTACATCTCTATTTCGTATTAACCAAATTCTTTCACACCCAGACTTACTGTCCACAATGTTTGTCCCAAAATTTATGACGGGCACTGTAGACAACTAACTCTCAGTTTAAAAAAGTATAGGTAGATATTACGAGGCGTAGTGGTTGTAATACATGGTTTCCAGAATATAACCACTGTTTCCTTTACGTGTGGAGAGCATCTGAAAGACTGGGTGGTGATTATTTAGCTAATTCTTTTCATTTAATGGATATTAATGGCACTCAGGAAATAATTATTCTTCGTTCGCCATGGATTACTCTTTGAAACTGAACCAGAGGTTGCGACAATTATCAATTAAAACTCAATCACTGCCTGCCCACTAAAGAAGAGAACTCATCTCTGCAATTGTATTCATTGATCGCAACTAACACAATTTGACGAAACTCGTGTAACATCGGCACTGTATTTAAACTTTTAACCACAGCGTTATTATTTCAGTGGATATCCGCAAATATACCAGTATTCGCGTGTGCTTTCATCCGCACGGTAACTATTACATGTTAGTGATTGGCACTCTCACTGCTCCCAGAAATTGTATAAAAGGTCTGTTTACACGTTTGGTTAGTCTGCCGTACACGCCTCTAGCTTGCAACTTCCACGATATGGGTACACTTATTTTCCCTAAGGGCTGAGGGGGACCATGGCGGGATGATTCATCAGCCCTTGTCGCTCAGTAAAAGGCCAGCCCTTGGTGAGTCACTCGCCCATCAACAACCGTACACGGCGTTGTGACCCAGGAGTGCTGCGCATCGATACGCCGTCACCCAAAGAGCGGCAAGAGTACCACCCATTCATAACGTTCGGAGTAGAAGACAGGGATGATTTCGTGCCTACTTAGTATTTCACTACTGTCAACGAAGTACCAGAGACGAAAGAGGTATCAGTAATCAGTAGTATTTTTTACGGCATTTGGAACACGAGATAGCTCATATCCGTTACTTATACGCTGACACATGAAAAAACGGTTTTAGCGGAAATTTGTCTAGACTAAATGTCTATTGTGATCAGAATTTCAATTATTCATCGGCAGACTTAAATGAATCTCAAAAGTTACAACTGAAGTAACAACTGGGAAATTTTTACGCTAGCAGTTTCCGAACATATTTAACACGTTCTTCTGGAAAAATATTAAATGGGTTACATTGAGTATTTGAAGGGTGAAAAACAGATTTTGCTGTATAGGAATAATGACGTGCAAGCTATTACTCCTTTCAGTTGGTATCGTAGGTTCTGCACTTAAAACCGGGTCAGTTTATGGAAGGGAAGAATTTAGTCTGTGTAACTCTGCAGCGGTCTCAAAGTCGGTTCAGTTAATAAATATTTAAAGTATGTGCAAAATGAACTTGTGTGAATTTAATCGATTATGAAGCTTCACGTGACATAAGTTGTGACTGGAAAGAGAGAGATCTGTAAGATGCATTTACTTCATTTCATAATCTATGACTTACATTTGCAATTCATAAGAGCGAAGAATACACCACATTACAAGGCAAACAATTGGGATATTGTTGACAACAGATTCCTGGAACGGAAAGTATGACAGCATTGTCCGAAAAAGGTCGCATATCCTTTAAATTCTTACTGTTTCACGGTAAAAAAGAAGTAACTTGAGTTGTGTTTTAAATCTATTAACGAATTCCAATCACGCGATATCTGATTGTTGACTGATGTTTCTCCGAAACGGAGTCACTATTTGCTAGGAGTTACGGATTTGAGACGGTCAGTGTGCAAATATCTCCGGAATGTATCGTAGTCTTTTCTTGTGCCTTTGTCCCGCATCTGCGTAGGGTCGGAATGATTATTAACTTACGTGGCATGGTTAGTTTAATGGATGGTCGGATGTCCTCTTGCCACGCCGTTATACACACACACACACACACACACACACACACACACACACACACACACACACACACACACACACACAGGAATGTTTGCGAGTCGTGTAACTGAGATGGGACTTTGGTACCAGTTTGGTATTCACCTAGTCGTGTATGTGGGAGGCTGTCTAAACACCACATCCAAGCAGGCAGGCACACCGGCTCTCGCCGTCAATCCGCCGGACGAATTCGATGTGGGGCTGGTGCACCTCCACGTCCCGAAAGCGGCGGTTCAACACGCACGGGTATCCCGGCCGGTTTCCCTAACATATGGTCTATGTTAGAAAATGAAGACACACAAGAACCTTGTGCTTTGAAACAATTTCTTGCGTTCTGCGTTTGAACAAGAAAGGTGATTCCGTAGTGTGTGTAATACCAGCTCCTGAAAACGAAGACCTGTATATTGCAACTGCGAGTTCGACTTAAATTTTAACTCATGAAATGTAGTGTGTGCCAATATTGTCCGAACTGAAAGTCGTATGCCTGACTGGAAATACAAGGCCGGAGATTTTCCTACATTACAGTTTCACTGTTCAATAAACTCAGTTTTCAGTCACAGCCAAACTCACTCACTCACAGCCAAACTCACTCACTCACACACAGCCAAACTCACTCACTCACACACAGCCAAACTCACTCACTCACACACAGCCAAACTCACTCACTCACACACAGCCAAACTCACTCACTCACACACAGCCAAAGACACAGCCAAACTCACTCACTCACACACTCACAGCCAAACTCACTCACTCACTCACTCACTCACTCACAGCCAAACTCACTCACTCACTCACTCACAGCCAAACTCACTCACTCACAGCCTGATTGCGAGAGCTCTACAAGTTAGTTAAAACCTTCTACAAGAAACCTCACAATGCCCTGGTACTATCTGTTCATCTCTATTTCACAGTTCAGCTCAATCCTTCGTGTGTTATATTTAAACTAACAGCAATTCAATGGCCTCGTTGACGGTGGTACGTTAGAGACGGAGCGCAACCTCAGATTCGGGTACGGTAGGAAAAGAAACAGACCGCGTCCTTTCCGAAAGGACCATTCCAGCATTTGTCGTTAGCGAAACTACGGAAAACCTACAGCTAGATGGCCGGGGGAAAATTTTAACCGCCGCCCTCCCCAATGCAGGATTAATGTCTTAACAGGGTAGTAGGAGGGAGAACCTCTAACGGATCTTTCTCAACTCGGTAGGAAAGGATTGCCTGAGGATTACCGAAATTCTATGTGCACAAATGTCATAGGAGATAATATCATGCACACTGAGATGAATGCGGGCATCTGCGAGATTTTTCAGTAGCAGTTCCGAGCCGCAAGGAGGTTGGGCAGCTCGGGAGATTTCTCCCTTACATACGAACGTAATCTGCCGCTCTTATAAGCTGTCGATACACAAATATAACATTTTGCTGAGTTTCAATGCTAGTCATTACTCCGACCGATGTCCAGAGGGTTTCCGGCGACGTCATCGAAACTTTGCTGCTCTTTGCTTGTCAAAATTAGTTTACGTTTAGCTCTGCTTGGGCGAACCAATGAGGATGCCCGTTTTGTAGACGACCTATGTTATTTTACGACAGGGGCGTGCGAGCAAAATATTTGCTGGAAGCAATAGCTTATCGGCAGTTGTGACTTTTTAAACACGTGTCTACTGTGGCAACCAAAAAGATTCTTATTATTAAATGGAATTTTTGTATCAGATCTGGGAACTAATAGTTTGTCGGGGCAGCAGTTTGTTGAGGGCTCAGACTTGATGACGTCTATTAAAGTCAGAATGAACTGTATGGCATTCGTCACGGACACTGGACAGACTGCTTTTATGTAAGTCTCTGACCTTCGTACCTATGAACCGTTATCCAGAGTGTTATTTTCATTTGCCGAGATTGTCGATGACGAACACAGACCCTGTCACAGGTTAAACAGATACTGTTAGCGTTGTATGTCATCTTCCTAGTGGCCAGACTGGGGGATATTTTCGAGTGCAATCAATCACTATTACTCAATACTGGCCAATTGTGTCAGAGTAGAGACTTGTTAACCTTATCACGTAGGTCAAAGTGTGAGGCTGGAGATCATTATCAAACCGTATTTCATTAACACAGCAGTGCAGTTGTTGAATCGGATCCACCAATTGGCAGCCCTTCCGCCTACACCATCGCAATTAAATCGCGTAACGGGATCGCGAGTATCCAGCGGGTTAATTTTCAGATTTCCTTCACAAACTTCGTCAATATTCATGAAATCAGACTTAAAAAGCATCCAGCCACCAGCACATCGTGTACTGCGACACTGACCGCAAGCAAATCAGTACTCTACGTCGTTATAAGAGGCTGAAATGCGAGGAAATACTCATTTTTATCCTTACTCGCATAGAATACCCGGCTCGTTGCAGATCTCTGTTCTTTTCAGTCAAATTCCTGAAGGCTGGGAGCGGGTCAGACTAGTTCCAAACTGTGAATATTTGCAAAGGAATGAGCGATTTCAGGAGTTGTACCTTAGTACCAAAGAAAACCTGGTCGAAACCCGGGGTTTGGAACTATTTTTATTACTTGAGCGATATATTCTAGACCACAACATTTTATACCCGGTATCTTCGGAAATTCATAGAGTATATTCCGGTTAACACTGAACAGCTTTCTCTAAATCTACAAATGCTATAAACGAAGACTTATATCCGAACAAAGGGAGGTCCTCAAAGGACTGGATTAACCTATACGTTGGTGTAGGTCAAAGTTTCAGGTACCAAAAAAATTTGTGAATCTCTTGAGTTTAAAGATAGCACTATTATCACAGGGGAGCCGTATACTAGCAGTGAAGATGATTGATTGGCACACTAAAGGCTGTGTTTTCGGATCCTGTCGCGCGCGATCTGTCTTTTCCTTTTCATCTTTATCAAAATGACTTCGATTATTATTTTTATTCAATTAATTGGTTTAAATGTATTTTTGACTTCACACAAATTCCATTTCAATGATCATATGAAATTCTATATTTGCTCTCATTTTTCACTTTTATTCTTATTTGTAATCTGTCCATACCATTTTAATTATTTTTATGTATTGAGTTCTTTAATTTCTTTCCTCTCGCCATTTTATATTTTCGTTCATGTAATTGTAACCATTGTTTCTATTACCCATATTACTTTAATTTCGTTTTATTTATAAAATCTTTTTTCGTTTAATTTTGATCTGGGTTATTTCGTCCACGTCTTCGGTAATTACCATAAAAATGTACATCGTGTACTGATTTTTTTTTTTTTTTTTTTTTTTTTTTTTTTACAAAATTTCACAGTAAATATAAACTGAATTGGTTTTTTTGCTTTTTAATTAACGGATAAATCGGTATTTTCATATGCATTATATTACGACAGATAGATAAAATTTATGACGACATGAACAAAGATCCCAAATTAAAGCATAAAAGTAAAAAAGAGCTAATTAAAAATTTAATACGACAGTTAAAATTACGCGACAAAGGCTCAGAAATCAAGAAATTACGTTCAAACCAAATAACTGAATAGTGATAAACATGTAAAACCGATTGAACGGACCCGACAGCTGCGCACCTCTTAACCAGTAGCCTAATACTCTGGTTTCTTATGAAAGCTATTTTTTCTGTTTTTTTTTTTGCTTACTCTGGAGGGCCGACTATGGCAAATGGCTGCAGAGCGTGGTTACTTCGTCCCTAACCTAACCATATGGGTGCTTCCGAGTAGTCGATCGCACCCTCTGAGGACCTCACTTTTAAGACCTTCCTACAGTTCTCCGGAATCCAAACTTATCCTCTCAGATGTCTGCTTTTACCAGTTTGTCCATTCTTCAGTGAATGTGTATCCTCTTCAGGAGCAACTAATAGAGTTACGTCGATGATTGGTTCGACACATACTGTAGCGTACCTGATCCCCTCTTTTGAACCAGGGACGAATCAACAACGCCTTGGGATACTTTACACTTTTACTGAATGTCTCTGCAGCACTGACGTGACCCGAGCGCCCGCAGGAAGCGGCAGATGTGGCACCAGCGGTGACCTCATGACGACGTACAGAGGGATCAGTTTGTACGGAGGCCGCGCTGGCCGTGAGTCAGCGGCGCCCAGTATCCTGCCTCGGCAAGCCGCGAATATGGGCCTTAATTGAGACCATTCGCGGTGGCTGGATGGCCGGAGGCACCGGGCGGGCGGGCGCAGCCTCTCCGCGAATTACACGCCTCGTTGCAGCCTCGCCGCACGCCGCCAGAGGCCGCCAAACGACCTCACTTGCTCCTGAGACGGCAGCAAAAAGCACTGTTCCCTCCAACTCGCGGCACTGCACATGATGCATCATTCCCGTAAGACGTACAGATACGGAATCAAAGAATTAGTGAGGCCCACTACTCCCAGTAGTGTCTTTGGATCTAAATCAGGATAGCTCATCATGGAGCTGCAATCGTCAGACAGCGACTAGTAGCTGTTGTTGCTAAATCAGTTGCTGGAGCGTCAAAGATTTTCCATTAAGCACAGCTGCTTTCGCACCCGTCTGCCGGCCGGATATAACCCTGATGTGTTAACCGACGACTTCCTGGGGGCTGGATGGCCATGAAGTAGACGAAGAAAATTTTCTTACGTTCCCTTTGCCACGGCCTCAATATCCTGTACTGGGCTGAATACAAACCGCCGCATTCGAATATAATTTATTTCAAGGGAAAACACCTTAGGGACAAAAAAAAATTAGCGACCTCGCGTACGGAGGCCGGTCTTTGTAGCTAACGCACGCTTGTGTGATGGCGCTCGATGCGGAGGTAAGCAGGTTCGAAACCTGGTGGTGGAAAAAATTCTCACAGACAGTATTTCCCCAACAAGGAGAGAAGAGGTGTGACGTAAGGTTCCTGATCACCAGACTTTGCGCCAATGTCACGGTTTAAATATCAAACTTCTCGGCAGTGTCTCATTCAGTGAGGGCCTCTGACACTGTTGTGTCACCATCCGTCCGTCGGAGGGGACATTAAGCTTGGGTACCCTTGGTGTTATTCGCGAGGAGATGGCTGTGTGTCGGCACCGTGTTTGACATTCTCCCTTCTCAAACTCATCATCATCATCGTCAGAGAGAGCTACGACGATGATGATATAATCACACAAGTAGTATTATCAAGATGGAGAACGATCACTCTTAATCACCTTTTTGAACGTTACATTGTAAATAAATTTTATATGAATAACCAAACGGCTAATCACAGTCTTCACTGATGTCACTGAACTTCACTGTCGGACATTGTTTCATCACTGTTAATATTTTCGTCACGCCCCTTACAAAGTACGTTGTCCTCGGTACCATACCGGGCACTGGACACGCAGCAATTCTCGCCCCCTTCTGATGACGGAACCTTGTGATATAGTGCACTACGAAGAGGAAATCCACTCACTCGGAGTTCTATCTTTGATATGTTTAGGTCTTCGCAATTTCTAACTCCTTTAACTGGTGGAGAGAGAGAGAGAGAGAGAGAGAGAGAGAGAGAGAGAGAGAGAGAGAGCTGATTCATCTTATCTTACACAAAGAAAAGTACCCCCGCTTCAAGTTCGGGATATTTCCAAACTTTTTCCCCCTGTCGGATTTCCCTTATTGAACTGCAGTTCGCAGCTTATTCTCCAGTGCGATCCAACGCCGCAGAGTGAATTCGTCCAAACTACACTTTTTGTCAACAGCTCCATTCGATGTACTCTGTGGAACATATAGATTGCAATTTGTGTCATAAATGCGCCAAATGACATTTTCTTTCGACGTTGCCGCTCAGTGGTGAGGATCACATAAGGAGTGAAACTGTTTATGTCTTGTGTAAAACGAAATGTGATCACGGTAATAGTCATTACCTAAATGAAGTGTCAAAAAACTACGACGGTTTTGTAGTGTTAGCTCGTATAGAAATGTTAATTTCCAAACAATAGCGATATTATCGGTCCTTTTCGATCCAAGGAACGAGGACTAAAGTTGAAGTTTCTGTATCGCGAAAATTTTTCTTTATTTCTAGGGTACCACAGATAATGAACACCATAATTTCTTATGCCTCTATTTTGGAAGGAAGTGCAGCTTATATTAGTGCAACAGGTACACACACACACACACACACACACACACACACACACACACACACACACACACACACAAAATATCTTTACACCAAAAAAGATGTCCTTCCGGAAAGGAGAGGAGCCAGCACTACTAACTTTTGGCCTTAAGGGGAGCCGGAACGATGAAAACGACAAAATTAACGTTTTTTTTCTTTTTCCTTATAAAATTATTTGGTGTTTTCTGAATAAAACAAATCAAGTTCACACTTCTAAGTGATTTCTAAGTGTGTTTTTTATCGCTGCTAAGTTGACGTGCCGCATAAACGGTTGTAGCGACTTGGTGTGTCACCTCTGACGGCGCCGCTCGCTGGCTGGCTGCAAGCAGAGTGTCTTTGCGGTATTAGTGTTTTGTTATCCAACGTTGTAAGGCTTTATCTCTGTGACAAGTGACTGTTCATATCGGTAAACATAAACGCTATACCGTGTGTGTTGACTTGCGAAGTTTTCTTTGTGTTCTTTAACTGTTCAATTTTGCGTATTTGACGAATTTTGAGCGTACCTGTTTTACGTATTTGGTTTGCGGATATCAATGTGCCACGTTTCAGCAATCGAGTATTTAAGAAAAGGCACAATGAGTGGAAGAAGAAATCTTTAGTTTTTTTTTTTTTTTTTTTTTTTTTTTGGTGGGGTTTAAGGGCGCTCAACTGCTGAGGTCATTAGCGCCCAGTCACTGTTGTTAGAGCACATGGAATCTAGTAAAACTCAAGGGGATTGGGGGGAACACCAGAAGGACCTGACAAGGATGCAGATAAAATAAGTAAAAAAGGTTAGATGTCTTTGGACAAGCCAGTTAAAGTTATAAAACGCAGAATACGAGCAGCTGCTCGAGCGTCATCAGCTAAAACATCTGGTAAAGTAGATGGCAGGGACAGGACAACACGAAATTGACTAAAACGGGGACACGACAATAAAACATGGCGCACTGTTAATGCCTGACCACAAGGGCACTGCGGGGCTGGGTCACCAGAGAGCAGGTAGCGGTGGCTAAACCGGCAATGCCCAATCCGCAACCTGGTCAGAAAGACCACCTCTCGCCGAGATGGTCGGGAGGAGGTTGTCCAAGCAGTTGGGAGCGGTTTTACTGCCCGGAGCTTGTTTCCTTGAAGGGATGACCAAGCATCCCACCACAACGACACAAGCCTCTTACAAACAACCCCCCAATAACGTCAGATGACGGGACACAATGGGAGGCTGGCCGAGGCAGGAGGACTGCAGCCTTGGCTGCAGCATCCGCAGCCTCATTCCCAGGCACTCCTACATGTCCGGGAACCCACAGAAAGCTGACAGAACCACCATTATCAGCGAAAGAATGGAGGGACTGCTGTATCCGTTGAATCAAGGGATGGACCGGATATGGAGCTCCAAGGCTCTGAAGAGCACTGAGTGAGTCAGAGCAAAGGACATACGATGAATGTCGGTGGCGGCGGGCATACTGAACGGCCTGATGGAGAGCAAAAAGCTCGGCCGTAAAGCTCGAACATTGGTCGAGGAGCCGGTATTTAAAGGTGACGGCCCCGACGACAAAGGCACAGCCGACACCATCGTCAGTTTTGGAGCCATCGGTGTAAATAAAGGTGTGACCGGCAAGTCGAGCACGAAGTTCGACAAACCGTGAGCAATATACTACAGCCGGAGTACCCTCCTTCGGGAGTGAGCTGAGGTCGAGATAAATATGAACCGGAGCCTGGAGCCAAGGTGGTGTCGGGCTCTCACCCTCTCTGAAGGTGGTAGGGAGGACAAAATCCAATTGCCGAAGCAGGCGACGGAAGCGGACTCCGGGAGGCAGCAGGGCAGACACATACAACCCGTACTGACGGTCGAGAGAATCGGCGAAGAAGGACTGGTAAGAGGGGTGGTCGGGCATAGACAACAGCCGGCAGGCATACCGACACAGCAGTACGTCGCGCCGGTAGGTCAATGGTAATTCGGCAGCTTCAGCATGAAGACTCTCCACAGGACTAGTGTAGAAGGCTCCGGTCGCAAGACGTATCCCCCGATGGTGGATGGAGTTGAGCCGGCGTAAGAGGGATGGCCGAGCGGACGAGTAGACGAAGCTCCCATAATCCAGCTTCGATCGGACAACGGACCGATACAAGCGAAGCAGGACAGTGCGATCCGCTCCCCAAGATGAACCGCTAAGAACTCTGAGGACATTACGGGAACGTGTACAACGGGCCGCCAAATAAGAGACATGTGGAGACCAACACAGTTTCCTGTCCAACGTGAGCCCTAGAAACTTAATCGTTTCCACGAATGGGAGAACAACGGGACCGAGATGTAAGGATGGCGGAAGGAACGCTTTATAGCGCCAAAAGTTGATACAAACCGTCTTCTCTTCAGAGAACCGGAAGCCATTTGCCACGCTCCATGAGTAGAGGCTGTCTAGACAACGCTGAAGGCAGCGCTCCAGGAGGCATGTTCTCTGGGCACTGCAGTAGATCGCGAAGTCATCGACAAAGAGAGAGCCTGAGACATTAGGTGGAATACAATCCATAATTGGATTGATCGCGATGGCAAAAAGGGCTACGCTCAAGACGGAGCCCTGAGGCACTCCGTTCTCCTGGAGGAAGACGTCGGACAATACGGAACCCACACGTACCCTAAACTTTCGATCCGTTAAAAAGGAATCAATAAAAAGGGGCAGGCGACCGCGTAGGCCCCACCTGTGCATAGTGCGGAGGATTCCTCCTCTCCAACAGGTATCATAAGCCTTCTCCAAGTCGAAGAACACGGCTACCGTTTGGCGCCTTCGCAAAAAGTTGTTCATGATGAATGTCGACAAGGTCACAAGGTGGTCAGCAGCGGAGCGGCGGCGACGAAAGCCGCATTGGACATTAGTAAGTAGTCGTCGAGATTCAAGAATCCAAACTAACCGAGCATTAACCATGCGCTCCATCACCTTACAGACACAGCTTGTAAGAGAAATGGGGCGGTAACTAGAAGGAAGGTGTCTATCCTTCCCGGGTTTGGGTATAGGAACAACGACAGCGTCACGCCAACGCATGGGGACCCGACCTTCGGTCCAGACGCGATTGTAGGTACGAAGAAGGAAGCTTTTGCCCGCCGGAGAAAGGTGTGCCAGCATTTGAACGTGAATGGCATCTGGCCCCGGAGCAGAGGATCGGGACAGTGCAAGCGCACGTTCGAGTTCCCGCATAGTAATCTTTTGTTGTTTCGAAAGGAGATGCTGCTCAGACTGCTTCACCGACTACTCCAAATGAATGTGACAGAACTACTTCCATCAAGAAACTTTGTGACAGCAAAGAAAAATTTGAAAACTATGAAAGTGACAGTAATGATGTGAATTAAATAATTAACATTTCCTTGCTCTCTAATATTTTGAAACATAATGCATTATGCCAAGTTTGTAAAGAAAAAGGACTGGAATTGAAAATAATTTCACACATTGGTTTGGCATGTAAAATGTTATTGAAGTGTAACAAATGTGTTGCAGAAGCTTCGTTTTCTAATTCTAACACTATTCCTAGCAGTGGTAATAGTGGAAAGAAAGTGTATGATATAAATTTCAGGCTAGTGTTGCATTGGCAAGGGCAGTGCTTCAGGGACAATGTTATGTGGAATTATGAACTTGCCAAAACTACCAACCACGTTTGGATTTTATAATGAATTGGTGGGATCTTCTGCTGGAGATATTGCTCAAGTGACAATGAAGAAAGCAGTTGCAGAAGCTGTGACAGATAATGGGAATTTTAGAGATTTACTGTTGCTTTAGATGGATCGGCAACGTAGAGGTCATAAATGTCTAAATGGAGTTGTGACAGCTACCAGTGGAGACAGTTGCGAAGTAATTGATGTTGCTATTCTCTCAAAACATTGTAGATGTAACATACTGAAAGTTGTGAAGCAAATTTTCACGATATGAGTGGAGCGATGAAGTAGAGGGAGTGAAAGAATTTTTTTCCAGATCACAGGAGTGGTATAATGTACGATACACAAACTATCTAGGAGATGGTGATTCTAAGGGATATAAAGCTGTACAGGAACTCAAACCTTATGGCAATGAAATTCACATTAAAAAACAGGAGTGCATTGGACATGTGCAGAAGCGAATGGGGACTCGCTTGCGCAGACATTAGGATAGCAGAAGCCGAAGCTTAGCGACGGTTAAGGCCCTTGGAGGAAGAGGAAGATTGATAGATAAAGCAATTGATAGATTGCAGAGGTATTATGGGTGTGCAATTAGGCAAAATACAAGAAGCATTGAGCATCGGAGGAGAGCAGTATGGGCATTATTTTTTCATACTGCATCAACAAATGAGCACCCACAACATGCACTGTGTCCCACAGGTGATGACTCATGGTTTAAGTACCAATCAGAAAAGGAATATGCCCATAAGAAGTTTGCCAAATGCTGTAATTGATATAATTAAGCCCATATTCAGAGATTTATCACAGCCAAGTTTATTGGAAAAGCGTTTACATGGGAAACCACAAAATCCAAATGAAAGTGTAAATAATTTACTTTGGATCAGGATTTCCGAAAGTGTGTTTGTACAGATAAAATCATTGCATTTTGGAGTCTATGATGCAGTGGCAACATACAATGAAGGAAACCTTATGAAATGTAATGTGCTGAAAGGTTTCGGTTTCCAACCGGGACACAACACCATTTCCACAATGCGCCTAATTGATAGAGAGAGGTGAAGGAAGAAGAAAGAAAAGCCTACAACATGCAGCAAAAGGAAAGAAAAGACCACTGAAAAGGAAACTAACACTGGAAAAAGAAGAGAATGCTGACAATCCATCATATTGGGCAGGAATGTATTAAAAAACTTTGGAAGCCATTTCCGGTAACTTTAAAATTTTCATCTTTGTGGAACATTTTCTCAAAAACTGCTAACACTATATTAATGAAATTTATAAACTATATTGTTTACTTCTTTTCCTTCATTTTTATAACAAATTGTAAAAAATATTGTATAATTCAAGAGTTCTAGAAGGAAAACTGCAAAATTTTAGAGAAAAAAATAAGCATGTGTTTAAAAAATTGTAAAAGAAAAACCAATAAATATTTCTTAACATGGCATTATAACTTTGTAGAGAAATAAGTCACTGAACATGTAGTCCAGATTTCAGAGCAATATGTTTAATGATTTTAAAAAAAAGTTCCTTCTATTTGCTAAAATTAACATGAAAGATATGGATCGTTCCGGCACCCCTTAAAGAAATTCATCTGGGGAAAAATAACAGTAGGACTTCAAGGCTACAGGCTGAAAGTAGATACGGTTTAGCGTAAATGAAACGAGTGTATTCACGCACGCACTAGGATCCAACCAGAAAGCAAGTTTGTGAAGGGGTTACTAAAGGGCCCGGAAACGAAACGCTACACCGGCGACTAAAACAACGGTAAAGTATCACTTATGAACACTGCAAGCAAAGCACTTTTTTTCGAGAGAGAGAGAGAGAGAGAGAGAGAGAGAGAGAGAGAGAGATTTTACTGCAACGTTCAGTCTGTTCAGAAGTGTTAGTATTCCGGGAAACTATTGTCTTAGTCCAGATACGCTATGCCAAAGGTCGTATCAATTGCAAGCTACCTCGCCGGAAGATTCAACTGTCCTACAATAACGGCATTTCTAAGTTTAACGTAGAAAAAGGTACGCAACCATTTCCTTTGGTAATGAAAATATTTACCCCAAACTCAAAAATGTTGTATCGTAACGGCGGAAAACAAACGACGCCACAAGGTCGGGAGAAGGTCACGTCTATCGGAGACGAAGCAGACAAACAACACTTCCGAAAGCAAGAGCAGTCCGGCGGCTGTTAATCCTAATTGAAGTACAGCTGTGGAGTTGTGACTGATACATTTTAAACGTGCAGTTAAACAAAATAACTGGCACGAGATATTTTCAGTATTCTATCAAAGTTTCAGTTCACTTCTTTTGTGCGCAATGAATATCATGTAACCATGTATCACTGACGGGTCATTTTCGAATTATTTCATTTTAATCTGTATAGCATTATTGAGCAGCTATTTACGGCAATGCATCAGCCTGATTTGATCATATCCTTCGCCGTTTTATTCCAGCCAGTGCCTTAGCTCCTACTATTTGCAGCCCGTTTTACACGAGCGACTTTCTGGTAAAATCTACTACTCTAAGTGCATGCGCCTTTTGCGCCTGCCTGTAAGGTAGCCACCAACCACCACGTATTTATATGACAATTTCAGATATGTTGTGCTGAGTGTGGGGTTCTAAAATTTCGGGTATGCTGCACGTTGCGCATGCACAGAGACAAGGGACTACAGCGGCGTCCGCTAACATCGTAATTAGTGACCTCCTCTAGTCGAGCTCACTCCTATTTTAGAAATGGATTTCGTGCTTTCAAGTCTTCTTTTCTACATTACGTTGCTTGCTTTGCTTTCGCGGCACACTGAAAACTTACACAAGGTTCCGGTACTTTTTCCTACTTGTGAGACGAATTATCTGAAATCAAGAAGCATTTACGTTCTACAGAAAAAACCCACATAATACATAAATAAGAACGTAAATAGATAAATCTGTCTTCAGTGAAAATTATTTCAAAAGCGAAAAGTCAGAACTATTGGACGAGAAAAGCAAGAAAACAAGATACAAAGGATAAAGCAAAAAGGCGCTATATACTGCGTTCTACATACTGTCTGGCGTGTTTGCAAGTATATATTTTGTCGAGAAAATAAATATCTATGTTCTGAAATGCTTGGATGACACCTTTCCATTTCTTTCAGTCCTCAGGAGAGTAGAGAATATACCACACAGCCTTTGACAAGAACTTAGGCTATAAATTCAGCTTTAGTCATTGATGAAGAATGGAGCAACTGGTACAAGCCGACTTCGGGGAAAATGCAGGAATACGCGAGGCAATACTGGCCCTACAACTTATCTTAGAAGATAGGTTAATGAAAGGCAAACCTACGATTATAGCATTTGTGGACTAAGACAGGTTTTGACAATGTTGACTGGAATAAGCTCTTTGAAATTTTGAAGCAGGGATAAAGCACAGGGAGCGAAACTCTATTCACAACTTGTACAGAAACCAGGCGGCAGTTGTAAGAGTCGAGGGGCATGACAGGGAAGCAGTGGTTGGGAAGGGACGGTGTTGTAGCGTATCCCCGATGTTATTCAATCTGTATATTGAGCAAGCAGTAAAGGGAAAAAAGGAAAGGAAAAAAAGAAAAATTTGGAGTAGGAATTAAACTTGAGGGAGAAGAAATAAGACTCCGAGGTTTACCGATTACATTTTAATTCTCTCAGAAACGGCAAACAACTTTGAAGAGCAGCTGAACGGAATGGACAGTATCTTGAAAGGAGAGTATAACATGAACATCAACAAAAGCGAATCACGGATAATGGGAGTGCAGTCGAATTAAATCACGTGATGCTGTGGGAATTAGATTAGGAAACGCACACTTAAGGTAATAGATGAGTTTTGTTATGTGGGCAGCAAAATAATTGATGGTGGCCGAAGTAGAGAGGATATAAAATGTAGACTGGCAATGGCAAGGAAAGCATTTCTGAAGAAGAGAAATTCGTTAATATCGAATACAGATTTAAGTGTCAGGAAGTCCTTTCTCAAGGTATTCGTCTGGAGTGTAGCCATGTATGGAAGTGAAACATGGACATAAACAGTTTAGACAAATAGTAAACAAGTTTTCGAAAAGTGATTTTACAGAAGAATGTTTAAAATTAAATGCGTCTATCCTGTAACTGAAGAGGAGGTACTGAATGTGATTGAAGAGCCAATAAATTTGTTGTACAACTTGGTTTAAAGAAGAGATCGGTTGATAGGACACATTCTGAGACATCACTGCATCATCAATTCAGTGTCTGAGGGAAGTGTGACAGGTAAAAAGTCGTAGAGGGACACCAAGAGGTGAACACAATAAGCACATTCCGAAGGATGTAAGTTGCATTAGTTATTCAGAGATGAAGGGGCTTGCACAGAATTGAGTAGCATGGAGAGCTGCATCAAACCAGTCTACAGACTGGAGAGAGGAAAAAACAATAATGAACTCCACTGTCATTGTTTGTTCCTACATTTCGTAACTATATTTCGATTTTCCTGTTACGGATGGTGTCTCATAACTTCACTTTCACCATTCAGATGTCAAACTACACAGCAGATATCTCTCACAACTCCGGCAATTTTGGCGCTGACGTGTAAACAAAAATGAGCACTCAAGACAAACGAGACTGCATACGGCAATAAAACGGCAGGGGCGCTGCTCGAGGAAGCAACTGAGAAAAGAGGCGATCGTGTCAAAGGGCTTATAGCTCTGAGCGCGGGATGTGACTTGCGCCTGAATAACTTAGTTGGTAAAAGCATTGGCCGCGAAAGGCAGAATTCCGGGTCTGAGTCCCGGAGCGTCACTGAGTTTTAATGTGCCAGGAAGTATCTTTAAGCGCGCACACACTGCTGCGAAGTGAAAGATTCATTCCGGCATTTTATGAATAAGGGGCAGCCAAATGAAAAGACACTGACTACATAACGAGCATGACGCGGACGTGGGTACGCAGGTAGGTATTGAGCGCGGTGTGCGCGTGCGTGCGTGCGTGTGTGTGTGTGTGTGTGTGTGTGTGTGTGTGTGTGTGTGTGTGTGTGTGTGTGTGTGTGTGTGTGTGTGCGCGCGTGTGTGTGTGTGTGCGCGCGTGTGTGTGCGCGCGTGTGTGTGCGCGCGTGTGTGTGCGCGCGTGTGTGCGCGCTCGCTTGTTCATGTAACCGACCTGCTCGACCTGAGGTCAGCTAGTCATGTATGCGTCAGGCTTCACTACGTAGGGCGGGAAGAGGAACAGCGAGGTGTGCGGTTTTCGACTGTGGAAGGAGTGTCAGAAAGTGAAATTCATGCCTGCTATGTACTGCGAACACAGAACGTCACGTGTGCGCGAATTTGTGTGGGTTTCGAGACGGTCGGGTGTGTCTCAAAGACAGCAGTAGATCAGGACAGGCCCATCGTGTCATTACCTCATCTGTCATTGCTGTGGTTGATGCTGCCCTCATAAATAGCCGACAGTGGAAGACACTTAGCTTATGTAGGGCGTCAGTCACGGTACCGGTCACGCCATTATAGCATACAATGTGAAGTTCCCGATAATCGGTACGTCGACAGTTTGCGTAAACTGAAGCACAGCATCAAGTCCAAAGGCCCAGGAATCTTTACGATCAGCATCATTCTGTTGCATGACAACGCCCACCCATGTGTTGCCGACATTGTCTGGACTAAGCTGCAGGACTTGGGGAGCGATACAGCCCGATCTCTCTCCATGCGACTTCCGTATTTTCGGTGTCCTGAAGAAAGACATTCGTGGCGCTTGATTTCCTTTGGGCGAGGAGGTCCACGCCTTGGTACAATCATGCCTGCGTAGGCAATAACAAACATTTTCCCATGAAGTCGCCATGCTGTCTCTCAGTGAGAGATATGTATCAACACTTATGGCGATTACTTTTGGAATAATGAACAGTTTACTTTCTTTTTCCTTCGGTCCCGTTTACATTTGAACGCCCCTTGTATGTTCGGTGCTTGCACAGTCTCCGAAGATTCTTTTGCGTCGACGTGTGTACTATGTTCCACGCTCGTGAATGGGACCAAAATTAATCCTCTGTTTAACTTTCTATTTTTGCGAAGTGACGTCAGTATTTGACATGTACCAACTGCATCCCTCCCTGTGTCTTATGAAATGCGCCCATGCTACGTATCGTTTCCTACCCTTACCGGAAGGAGTTTTTGTAATAGTGAGCCATACCACTCGGATTTTAATTCGGGGAGTGGTTTTGCATACAATTTGTGCACTGGCCTAATCGTGGTTATGTTTACCATGACGCCAGTGAAAATTCACTGGTGTATGATTAGGCTTACCATACATTTGGGATTAGTCCAGACAGTCCTGGGTTTTCAGTCCTCTCCGGGGTTACATCCATAGTCGCAAGTCCGGGGTTTGATACTTTTACGACTATAAAACATTTTTCAAATTTTAAACCTGTATGTTCGACAGTGCATTCTAAACATCCCCGACGGCCGTGCCTCTCTCAGCCGTCCTTTGAGAAAGTGCTGAACGCAATCAGTTCCTCCACAACTATTCACTCACTCGTTAGTTTTGGCAGCACATCAGGGGCGATGTGTAACCCAACTAGTCTTTAGGCTTTATCATTTTGTCACTATTCGTTTTTGTCTCATCGCTGAGCAATTGTCAAAAAAGTGTGTGAATGTTTTAATATTAGCCTGCAACTGTAATGAATATTCCTTATTGTGAATTTTATGATGTAACTGAATAAAACCTTTGATGAAAAGAGTCATGTACAGTCAAAAATACAACTGAATAAATACAGCTTAATGTTTCACTAAACTGTCAAGTCTTAAGTAATTTCAAAAATGGTAAGCCTAGTTCGTATGTGCATATAATTGTAAAAAGAGGCCATGTTCGTAGCAATCACCAGGTAGCAGGACACAAACTAGTGAAACCGCAGAGGAGACCGATTAATCGTATCTAGAGGTCAAACCAAGGCTGGCGACCCTTGTGAAAGTAAACTGATGCACACTAGCGAAGGAAGCTGATCCGGGACCGATGACAAGTTTTCTGTGCAGTTCACAGCTACAATTTGCGTAGACGAATTGCATGTATCGCACATCGTTGGAAAGGTATAAAAGAACAGCTGGAGACTGGTTTCCTTTAATGACACAAAGCACAACAGGCAGATTTCTATTCTTCAGTAGTCGAAAATTTTAAAACTTCATAAAAGTCCTACAGATTTCTAAATGATATTTTCGCCTTGGACTGTTACTATTTATTGTCCATCACTATTACAGATTCAACCACAGATCTTTATCAAGCAGCATCTTATAAATAATATAAATCATGAAAACTAAACTAAAAATCATTTTCACGTAGTATCTTAGTACTTGAGCAGATTACATACATAATCCAGAGTATGGCACAATGAACGCTGGTAATCCTTTACAATGAATGACTGACGTTCTTACGCACTGTTTACATGTAAACTGCGGCAGTTGTTGCAGTACCACTTAATGGCCTTATGCGTCAAATTGCAAAAATGAAGTACCTACAGTCAACGGCGAATATGATGTGCTGTAATAGCTACTTTCGCTCCATCGGACATGATCAAGCTATAAAAAAAATTATGCTTAATTGTTACGGTTGTACTGCCAAGTTCGTTGACATGTGTCTTATCTGCAGATATGAAATTCATATTTGCGATAGTCGTGGCGGTACCTACACTATCTGATCAAAGTATTCAGACACCCCCAAAAACATACGTTTTTCATATTAGATGCATTGTCCTGCCACCTACTCCCAGGTAGTCCATATCAGCGATCTCAGCAGTCATTAGACAGCGTGAGAGAGTAGAATGTGGCGCTCCGCGGAACTCACGGACTTCGAACGTGGTCAGGTGACTGGGTGTCACTTGTCTCATACGTCAGTACGCTAGATTTCCACACTCCTAAACATCCCTAAGTCCACTGTTTCCAATGTGATAGTGAAGTGGAAACGTGAAGGGACACGTACAGCATAAAAGCGTACAGGATGACCTCGTCTGTCGACTGACAGAGACCGCCGACAGTTGAAACGGGTCGTAATATGTAATAGTCAGACATCTATCCAGACTGTAACACAGGAATTCCAAACTGTATCAGAATCCACTGCAAGTACTAAGACAGGCGGGAGGACAGAAAAAAGTTCATGGTCGAGCCGCTGCTCATATGCCACACATCACGCCGGTAAATGCAAACGACGCCTCGCTTGGTGTAAGGAGCGTAAACATTGGACGACTGAACAGTGGAAAAACGTTGTATGGAATGACGGATCACGGTACACAATGTGGCGATCCGATGGCAGGGTGTGGGTGTGGCGAATGCCTGGTGTACCACCTCTTCCAGCGCGCGTAGTGCCAACATTAAATTTCTGAGGCGGTGGTGTTACGATGTGGTCGTGTTTTTCATGGAGGTGGATTGTACCCCCCTTGTTTAGCGTGGCATTATCACAGCACAGGCCTACATTGATGTTTTAAGCACCTTCCTGCTTCCCACTGTTGAAGAACAATTCAGGGATGGCGATTGCATCTTTCAACATGATCGAGCACCTGTTCATAATGCACGGCCTGTGGCGGAGTGGTTACACGACAATAACATCCCTGTAATGGACTGGACTGCACAGAGTCCTGACCTGAATCTTACAGAACACTTTTAAGATGATTTGAAACGGTGACTTCGTGCCACGCCTCACAGACCGACATCGGTACCTCTGCTCAGTGCAGCACTGCGTGAAGAATGGGCTGCCATTCCCAAGAAACCTGTCAGCACCTGATTGAACGTATGCCTGCGAGGGTGGAAGCTGTCATCAAGGCTAAGGGTGGACCAACACCATATTGAATACCAGCTTTACCGATTGAGGGTGCCACGAACTTTCAGTCTTTTCAGCCAGGTGTCTGGATACTTTTGATCACATAGTGTATTAGGGTCGCGTAAACGCTTATCAGACGTTGCTTCCCATAACCCTCCCACAACACTGACATGTGAAATATGTAATGCTGTGAGTATAACAACATTGGGTGTGCTGTAGTTTGGTAATGACCACCAGGAGAGCAATTATCTAATTGCTAAATAATAAAGGAAAGTACTTCAAAATATTAGGCTGGTACGTAAGTTCGTAGTGCTTTTATTTTGCATGTTGGTATTTTGGTTGCTATGGGTTTATTTAATGACCGCCATTTTTTATTTGTAGTTCACTTTTGCTATTTCAGCTTATGTATTGTCGCGTTGTCACTTGCAGATACCGAGTGGCGCTGTGGCGCTAGAAAAATAGTGCCAAGTCGGGAAATCTGAACATTTCGCAGACATTCTTTTGCTTGAGTTCAATATAGGGGTGACAGCAGAGGGTATGTATGGGGGTAATGCCTTTGGACAGAGCATGGCGAGAAAACCATTCTTTGATTTTAAGGAGGAACGTTTTGGCATTACTGACTCTCCACGTTCAGGAAGACGGGGTGTGATATAGATTGTTGAAAAGCAGTAATCCACAATGATCCACGTCAGTGTACTCGAGAACTGACAAATGTGATGAACTGTGATCATTCCACAATGGTGCGACATTTGCATAGGATGGTTAAAAAAATCGTGTGTATAGGTAACGCATGCTCTAACCCAAAAATCAGCGGGTGTCCACATGTGCATTTTTGCTTTCTCGAATTGACTTGTGAACAACACCGGCCAATCCTATCCTGTGTCGTTTCTGGCGGGGTAGGGGGGGGGGGAAGAGCAGGGGGAGGGAGAAATGTTGTCTTTACGCTAAGGTAAGGGAAAAACAGATGGTTAACCCCCAAACAAAGCAGCAACTGCACGTACAAAGCCCTACGCGCATCCAGTAAAAATAATGTATTTCAAAGGTGTTGTGTACTACGAATTGCTTCGCAGTTATGTAACCATCACTGGTGACATATTGTCAACAACTGAAACGTCTTGCAGAAGCTGTGCAAGAATGCTGCGTGAAGTCATACTACTCCACGGTAACGCATTCTGACAGACTGACACAAAAGACTATACATAGTTAGGAAGGGAAATCATTCCGCACCCAATTTATCACCTGATGTTGCACCCTCAGATTTTCACCGTTTCCGTTCTCTATCGAACAACCTTGAAGGAACTAACTTGACGGATGAAAATGCGCTCCGCCTCAAAACCAAGTGATCTCTACCGTCGCGGAATCGGAAAGTCAACCCTGCTTTAGCATGCTGTTGCAAGTATTGAAGGAGCATATATTATTGATCACTGAAGTCTCTTATGTATATCTGTTGCGTAAAGCTATGCAAAAACGCTACGAACTAATGCACAAAGTCAATAAAACAACAGATTACGGAGGAAAATTAATGCATATGCAGCTGGTGACTTCTGTAACTTGTGTAACACAATGCAATAACCCGTAGGAGTGTCTTGCTAAATATACTGATTGAATCGGCCTGGTAATCTGGACGTTTGTGGGGGCGACGTGCGAGACCCCAGACAGAGTATCTACTTGAAGAGGCTGCAGCGCGCGCGTGGGTTTGGGCGGCGGCCGTCGTCGGTTGGCCGGGTTGCGACACTTCCTGTGGCGCGGCGCCCATATCGTCTGCGCGTGCGTGCTCGGCCACCGTTGACTAGGGAAACACCAACCAGCTCGACTTCAACTCCAGGCGGGTCGCGAGCAGGCGGCTTCACAAACGCAAGCGGACCACAGTACACACCACAACCCGCGCGAATAGAATGTTCTGCAGCAGTGATGCAGTATTATGGTCAATGACGAAAATACCAAACAGAGTCCAATTTAGATAATGTCTTTAGCGTCGTCGTTTCCTGTCGCGCGCGCGCGCGAGAGAGAGAGAGAGAGAGAGAGAGAGAGAGAGAGAGAGAGAGAGAGAGAGAGAGAAAGGGGGGGGGGGATAGTACTGTACGCTGATGCAACAGGAAAACTGTCACTTGCTGCGTGACTGTATTATTACTGGTGTTTGTGCCTGCATAGCGCAAGCATTCAAATATGACTATTTTTCTCCGCACCCTGTCGATATAAATACGGCCGGCTATAAATTATCAGCTCGAAAAGTTAAATTACCCAATTTTTTTGTCTAATTGCAGGTACACGTCTTGAGTCCTGGCACACAATGAAATCTCCGCCCTACAGTACGGCAGGACTCCGCAAGAAGAGTCAGAACTAAATACACAGCACACTGATAGGCAACCTCATTTTGTTTTGGTCCCTCTAACGGAATGCGACGCTACCCTGGCCTTGGGATTTCAGTACGTACTAAGACTGCAGATGTGTGTAAGAATTAAAAAAAATTAATTATAAATAGTTTTTCATTGTGCAGCGGAGTGTGCGCTGATGTGAAACTTCCTGGACTCGAGACCTGCTGTGACACACCATTTTAATCTGGCAGGAAGTGTGAATACTACTACTCGTGAGTAACACGGCGCGGTGACTAGCATTATACTAACGCGATATGCCGCATACCTCGTCTCCTGGCGTAACACTTTACTTTGTCCCAGCTCTTCCGCCGTTTTTTTTTTTCCATTTGCCACACTCTTATTCAACTGGTCATTAACAAGCCTAACAATATTAACAGTAATCCACAACATATTATGAAGACATTTTGATATCGCAGCTCCTTCCTACACCGCCACTTGGGACGTGGGCACTGTCACGTAATCAATCATAGTACCAACTAAGGTGGGGTCTACTCTAAAATAGGGGTAGCCGGGTTGTACAGGCTGCAGTGGAACTTTACAACAAGCTGACACAGCCAAATAGCGTCCTTACTTTACAAAAATTAAATTAGACTAACTCTAAGGTGAATGGCTATTAGTTCCTGCTCTAGTAAATTTTTATCCTTTCTTTCATGCCTCAATTTCTTAGGCGCTGGAAAGGAAACACCAACCGAGAATTAGATTACGTAACTATTCACAGAAATATAATTCTTTGCCCTCTTATGTCGCATAGTAGAGAACTAGCACACTTCTTTGCACACCTACTTTTAAATACAATGTAATGGTTAAGTCTGACCATTCTGTCCCTTTAAAGATAGATACATTAAGTGCATTCCCAAAATTTTTGCCTGTTCGTATCGGCATTTGTTAACTCAGTATTTTCCATATATCTTGATCTGTTTCGACAAAAACATCACAGAAACTACAGTTAAAGAATTAGACAACTTTTACGTGGACAACGAAACGCGCGGCGGTCTATACTGAGGACATTCTCTCACCGGATGTTAAGTCGATCGTGATATTGGAGAGGACAAGATCTGTGATGTTACAATGGAATTACACGTTCAGGAGCATTCCAGAACGTGAGGTACGGAATAGACAACGCCAGTCTTCTGCGGCGAACCGAGCAGACTGTGATACGGCTAGGTGTCTGTAGCTAAACTGTCGCAACTGGTAGTTCTTATATTGTAATTGCTTTGCACTTTCAAACTGCCACAACTTTTCTCCTGCCACGCTAAGCCCGCAAGTGACCGCATCGATGAATTTACAAGACTAGCAGCCTTCAAAGAACATAGTTTAACTTCACCACAAATTCAGGGTTCTTATTGCGAAAGTTTGGAGTGCGGACTATGGTGCTGCGTTCGTCATAAAAGGGTGGCCGGATGGTTCAGTTGGGGGAACACTTAATACAAACAGCTGCTGCCTCTAATTCGCTTAATGTAAAAGCAATCGTGCCTGTTCCGGCTCCATACAGAGAATTGTTACTGCCTTTCTCGAGGTCTCACAACATCCCTCTGTTCTTTAGGTCTGTAGACTTGTGTTAGTTCTGTTGGTATCTCATTATTTATTCCATCCTACCTAGAGCACTATTAGACTTTTCATATAAATTTCATTTCGGCTGTTTTGTCACTGGTCAAATCCCTCTGTATGTAGACACGTCTTACTCAGGTAAAAAACGGTACCGCCATTTATTTAGAAACTTCTTTTCTTGCTTCTATCCTCATTTACTTACTCCATGTCTTGATGATGGTCCCACTTACACGTTTGAACCATAGTGCCTCTATTTCTACATCTGTCATTGACGTAATTTATGTCAACCTCTGTGTAGCAAAACTGCAACCTTTGTTCAATTAGATGCTCAAGCACAAGTATCTTTTATCGGATATGATACCTGCCTTCGATTACGTAAGTTACCTTCCTGGTTAGTGAGTTATTGTAATCTGCCGAATTTGTATACAACAATAAGCAAATATCTTGTTTCGCATCTAGTTTCGGGATCACAATTACGACTCGTCACAAACGGAGACAATGTTATACACAGATTACGACAGCATTTTAGTACGCTTGTCCGACACAAACCAGTCTTCCTAAATGCGCTGCCGACTCAATCACAAGGTCATTCTTCCCTACACATGCGGGCGCTGTTCCTCATCGCCTACGGCGCAGTAAATTTGGAAGCGCACAGATGCCAACTTGGCACGCGGCTCCCGCAGATGTGTTGCGCGGCCAGCCATGTTTCCCGCGAAAACTGTGTCCACGTACTCTACTGCTTACTGCGCCGTACATCGTTCTGGTCGTTACAGGCAGTGGGTTTCAAGGCGGCACCCACAAAACTGTTAGAGACTGAAGAGACCGCTCATCGTCGTATTCATTAGAGACGAAGCCGAAGTTCGGAGTGGGAAATATGGGAAAAGGGCCCGTCCCGCCGTTTGTCTTTAGCAATTTAGCGACACCGCCAAAAGCCTTATTTGTCACGCCGGACGGGAATTCGAACTAGTCCCGCCGATTGTAAAAGTGCAGTCAATCACTGTGCCAATTCGTTAGTTGAGGGAGAGGGAGGGACGATAGGTTTTACTATGGCAGTCGTTCCCAACGTTTTTTGACAAGGTTTCTTGTGAACGAAATCTGATGTTACCCAATGACCCCAACTAACTGCAAGTTCAACAACTAATTAATTTCAACAAGAATACACGGAGATGCCGCAAAGCTAGGAAATTGTAGCTAAATGCGGGAATATATCTGGAGAAGATCGACGCTTGATGCTGGGATTGGCAAGTGACCCTCAACGTAGCAAAAAGTAACGCACTGCTGATAAGTAGGTCCGTTATTTCAACGATTACACAACTGTGAAACAGCCACTGGTCGCAGTCGCATCCATTAAATATCTGGGGGTATGTTACGGGGAGATTTAAGGCTAAAAACCGCATGAAACTAAAAGCACGTACGGCAGACACCGGACACGTTCATTGGAAGAACCCTCAAAGTGTGGTTCACCCACGGAGGAGGTAGCTTACAAAACCCTCGTTCCACATATACTTTAATAGTGCTCGTCAGTTTGGGATCTGAACCAGATCGGATTGACACAGGTAATAGAGAAGCTCCAATCAAGAGCAGCGCATTTCGCCAAAGGTTCAACACTAACAGCGGAAGCTTCAAAGCTCAGCCAAATCCAGTGGCAGAAGCTGTACTCAAGTTCGAAGAACGTACGTTCCTATAGAAGTCAACCAATATACAGGGCGAGACAAAAGTCCTTGGACACCTTCATAAGTTGGAAGATTAAAGGGAAAATTGAAATGTGGTGATGGGAACATAGGTTTGACGTGGGCCCGCAACTTTTGGAGTGAATGTCATTCATGGCCGCCATCCTGAAATCCGCCATTTTGGATTGAAGGTTTTTTTTTTTTATGGAACGAGGGGTGTATTTCATCAAATAACACTCGCTTCAGCTCTGGAATTGAGTGGTGTAATTTGGTTTTGTGTATCTTGTACAATTTAGAAGTTATTAATGCTCGAAGTTACTTTGATACCGACTCATGTCTCTCTCTGTCCCAGGTGATCTAAAATGGGTCTGACTCGTGAACAGAAGATCGAAATCATCCTTATATCAGGGGAACGCAGCTACCGAACAATAGCAGCTGACTACAACAGACGGCACCCATACAGAGAACCGGTAGCGCACAGCACGGTGGCTCACGTGATCACCAAATTGCGGGAGACGGCCTCTGTTCACGATAGGGCACGTAGTGGGCGACCAAGGACTGCCACCAATGAGGAAACTGCAACTGCGGTTGTTGCGTCGTTTGTGAAAAGTCCTAAACGAAGTACCCGTCGTGTGACCTAGCATGTGGGTTAAGGCAAACCTACGTTGTCCGGATATTGCACACCAATAAATGGTATCCTTACAAGCTGCAAATGCAACATCGACTTAACGAGGATGATCCTGATCGCCGGTTGGAGTTCTGCCTGTGGGCTACTGAACAACACGAACTCGATCCTTCGTTTGCCAAGGGCATACTGTTCAGCGACGAGGCGTATTTCACTTTGAATGGGGAGGTTAATTGACATAATTATCGATACTGGAGTGGCGCAAATCCGAACTGGGTTGCCTCAATTCGAGGACATAGTCCAGCGAAGGTGATTGTGTGGTGTGGCATATGGGACAGCCGCATTATTGGGCCATTTTTCATTTACAACACCTTAACTGCACCACAGTATCTGATGCTGCTGCAGGACCGTATGTTCCCTTCCACACTGCACGCTGACTGCATTTTCCCATCTTATTTTCAGCACGATGGAGCACCTCCACACTATGGCACTGGTGTCCGTGAATGGTTGGAGGAACAACTGCCAGGGAAGTGGATTGGTCGCCGTGGTCCCGTGGAGTGGCCGCCCAGATCCCCTTATTTAACGCCCCTTGATTTTTATCTATGGGGACATCTTAAGCAGATAGTGTATGCTGAGAGCATCCGTGATTTGAGACACCTGGAGGAACGCATACAACACGCTTGTGACCAAATAGCAGGAGAGACACTCCTCCGTGTGCAGTCAGGGTGGTTGCGGCGACTACAGTTGTGCGTTACACGGGATGGACAACACGTAGAACATGTGTTGTAGCTGTTTGTATGAAGGTAATTTTCAAACTTTCAACATTAATAACCTCTAATCTGTACAAGATAGACAAAAACAAATTACACCACTAAATTCCAGAGCTCATGCGAGTGTTATTTGATGTGTCATACACCCCGCTTCCCATTAAAAAAAAAAAAATGACTTCAATCCAAAATGGCGGATTTCAAGATGGCGACCATGAATGACATTCACTCCAAAAGTTGCGGCCCCACATCAAACCTATGTTCCCATCATCACATTTCAATTTTCCCTTTAATCTTCCAACTTATGAAGGTGTCCAAGGACTTTTGACTCGCCTTGTATTGCTTCCTCCTAGGTAATCTCGCGAAACGACCAAGAAGGTAAAATTACATTCGAGCTCTCAAGGAGGCTTACCACCTATTCTTTTTCATGCGTACCATACACAACTGGAACAGGAAAGTGGGGAACCGACAGCGGTACACTAAAGTGCCTTCAGCTACAAACCGTAAGATGGACAACGGTGTATAGGTACGGAAGTGGAATGTACTTTTTCAACGTGACGAAAAATAGGAACTATATGTAGTTACCCCGCAGACAAACATGAAGTAACTGCGGCCAGATGAGATTACTGACGGAGAGCAACAGTACTGAGACATTATTATTACTTTGTCAGGTTTCTGTTTCAGTTCGTGTGCAGCTCTAAAAAAAACTCACTGCAAATCTGTGAATCTATCAGTCTATAGAAGAACACTAAAGTCGAGAAATTACCCTAGATGAATGTATAAGGTGGTTTGGGCGCACGACAGCAAGGTCTTTAGTGCCCAGACGGAAGTAAAAAGAGACGAGTGGCAGAAAAATACAAACAAGAGTAGAAAACAGCAACGGAAATTGAAAGTAACAAAATTTCAGCAAACTATGTGTACAACCACACTGGGGTACGAAAAGAAGGTACAGTGTCACGATTAAAACAAACTAAAACTAAAAGAGTAGAAAGTGGTAGGACTAGTTAGAACAACATAGCAAAAGGCCGTGGCTGACCGGCCACAGAAAGAAAAAAAAGATGAGCTCGCCATTCTGAACACAATAAAAGCTCCATCCTAGAAGCTAAAGCGCAGTCCGGACACATCACAAAATCTTAAAACTTTGACCACACTCGCCTTTTTATCAGCTAAAGTAGGGGGCAGAACCCCACCGAGATTACCTTCTGACCTCTCACCACAACAGAGAAAGGACTCACTTAAAATATGGCATACAGTGATTTGTACGCCACAGGCATCACAGAATGGGCGGGCAGGCCCTCTCACCAGGGTAAGAAGCCATGTGTAGGGGGAAAGTGACAAATTCGAAGGCATGTAAGGATAACTTCATACTGGCTGATAGACCAGCAGGAGGAATACCACGGCCAGATACTTGGCTTCACGAACTGCAGCTTATCGCTCGTCACTGCCAGCCATCCTTCTGCCCACACTGCATCGATCTCTGACGAAACGCAAGTGAATAGAGCAATGTGTAACATGTCTATTGCAGGCTGTTCATTTCCCCAAATCCCTACACGTCCTCGGGAATTACCACAACCTTCTGAAACACTATCTTTTAATGCCAATAAAAGTTTGACATCAACGGAACGTCACGTGACAGGAACATCATACCCTAACGTGTTCGTGTTCAGGAAATGTAAACTTCACGTAGCGTTGCAAGTAATTCCATTTATTAAATATCAACCCAAAATTCAAAACGAGATTTTCTTGACGAAGATCAAATGGTAAATATTACACTCTGCTGGAAACTGAAAAACAATATTTACTCAATGAAATATATACGCACTTTCGGAATACCGCAATGCGGGTGTTCTTTTACCTTTCTGTAACTGGCAAATAACATCAAACCAAATAATTTTTTTGACTGATTCAATATTAAAGCAGCTGTATGTAAAACTCATCAGGGCTTTGATTTATGTCTCAATTAATGCACAGTGATTCCTTCTTTTGTTTAAAAAAGTTGGGAGAAATTCCACCCTATTCCTAACAGCATCATGGGAGGTATGGCATGTGTCTTTCATTGTGTATGTAAGCTTACTTAAAACGTTGACGACTATTTGTCCCTCCTTTATACGAGTAAGTAAGTCAAAAACTCATACACCGATCAGCGAAAACAATATGACCACCCATTCACGATCGATATAATAAAATGATTGGTATTCCTGGCGAGGAATGACTGCTAGTCAGACACACGCACGGTGCATGAGTTTCACAGAGGGCAGATTTTGGTAGCCTGGAGGCTCGGCACGAGCATTTCGGAAACTGCACGACTTGCTGAGTGTTCGAGGAGCGGTGTCGTAAGGGTCGACAACACGACGCGAAACCAAAGTGAAACCACGTACAGATGTCGGGATAAGTGGCCACCTCTCGTTAGAGATCATTGACGTCGTAGGCTTGGTAGACTGGTAAAACAGGACCGGCGGAGAACTGTGACCAAACTAACATTAGACTTTAATGCTGGCCATAGTGCAAGTGTGTGTCAACACACAGCGCAACGAACACACTGAACGACGGGCCTCCGCAGCCAACGACACATGCATGTGCCAACATTAACACCACGACATCGGCAATTACGACTGAAAACTGGGAACGAAATTATCACAGGACGTTGGCGCAGTGGCAGATCATTGCGTGGTCTGATGAATCCCCATTCCTACTTCATCGTGCCGATGGGAGAGCGCGAATCCGTCGTCTTCCAGGGGAACAGCTCCTTGACAGCTGTATTGCAGAACGGAGACAAGCTAGCGGCGGTTCTACTAAGCTCTGTGGAACATTCACGTGGTCATCTTTGCGTTCGGTGGAGCTCGTGCAAGGCGCCATGACGGTCAAGGTGGTGTTTACAGACCACGTACACCGGTTCATGACGGTCATGTTTCCCGACGGCAGTGGAATTTTTCAACAAGATAATGCGCCACGTGACACAGCCCGGAGTGCTCTCGAGTGGTTCGAGGAACTCAACACAGTGGAGCGTTCCAATTGATGTGTTGCCGCTTCCCCCCCTTCCTAACTCTCCAGCAGTTAAGAACCCGATCGAACACATCTGGGATGTGACTGAATATGGAATAATCAGAAAGTAATGAAACATTTTTGGTTAAAACAAAATTAATGGAACAGCGTTCTGCAGAGGGCAAAATTTCTCTCCAATTAGCAAACACGAAAAGTGCGGGGAGCTAAAACATCTAAAAGATGACCATCTCTTGTTTGCGTGTTGTGAAGCACAGTTTCCAGGTATTGGGTCTGTCTTGTGAGAAAACACTAGAAATATCCGGGCCTCAAGATACCTTGAGGATTTCACTGCCAAAAATTCTGTTAAAGATTTGACGGTCGTGACAAAGGTCATTAGGGGCGAACTTAGCCTCTGAGCGTTCACTGCAATTACAGCGTTCTGTTTCTTCTCTTGTGACTCCTTAATCTGGCATTCACTGTGTTTTCGCGACATACTGCGAAAGATGCTGACGACATAACTTTTTCGTTCAAGTGTTCTCATACTAAAAAACACTCAATATCTGAAACCAAAAAATTGCTTTGGTTTTACGACACTTAAGACAAAGAAGAATACTGAACCATGCATACAGAAGAACATAAATAGATAATTTTTAATGAAATCTGCATTCACAGTGAATCAGACAGCACCACCGAGGGTTTCGTCATCATTTGGAAATTAGAAAGGAAACAAGACGCAAATGATAAAGCAGAAGGTCGTTACACACTGCCCCTGAAGTAGTCAGTAGCGTTTTTTTGCGATTTGTTTGTTTGCAGATGCATATCTGCAATTCTGATGCACATGTAAATTTCCGCGTCAGAGTACCGCATCACGACCCTGGAGGAACGAAATCAAGATGTCGCAGCCCGTCTACATTTTTCTGAAGTCTGAGGTTTCCCCGTAACCTCACTTCCCCGAAAACACTGGACTGAGTGACGTGTCGTCACGTTGACGTTCAGCCTACTGCGTGTGACCACACCTCCATTCGACGTCTAGGTAGACGTTCAGCCGCTGCTCGCTCCTGCGCAGCCGCCCGCCATCAGCAGGCAACGCTGCGCCTGCTCCCCATCTGCGGCATCAATAGGTCTGGCTGTGGCGCGAACGAAGGGCCAAGGACGGCGTCACGCGGCCACACAGCGCACGTGGGAGACACGTGCGTCCACCCTCAGCCTCACTGTACTCTACCACCAGCAGCGGGGCTTGGCAACCGTGTGGAAGGTGCACGTGTCCTCTCCTCAAACAAGGAATCCAACAGCCACAGCATGAACGCTGTACCACCGTGAAATAGGCCCTCTGCTATTCGGGCATCATGAAGTAGCACACATTTGTAAACTACCGCGAACAAGGGAAAAACTGGGAGGGATTTAGGCGCGTTGTGCTAGCGCTACTATCGGTCTAATCAAGTCAGTCAGTCTCTCTCTCAATATTGTTGAGATGTGATGTGTAGTTGAAGAGATGTTCAATGTGCATGCTGTCAGTCTGAAGACTGGTTTTATACAGCCGGCCCTTTGAATTTACTTAGCCAAGCATTCGTCTCCCCCTAGAGGTCGCACTATATGTCAACTGGTCCCACATTTTTGTCAATTTGTGCCCTACATTTCTGTTTCCTCCTTATTTCGGTTCAGTACCTCTTCATGTTGTCCGCAGCTCGTGGTCTTGCGATAGCGTTATCGCTTCCCGCGCACGGGGTCCCGGGTTCGATTCCTGGTGGGGCCATGGATTTTCCCTGCCTTGAAATAACTGGGTATTGTTGTATCATCATCATCATCATCATCATCATCATCATCATCATCATCATGTTATCTGATCTACCGATCTAACGTTCAGCACACTTAACACCACATTCCGATAGTCTTTTTTGTCTGTATGGTTTCTTGTACACTAGACTACCACTCCAGAGCAATACTTTCTCAGATTAATGTATTTCATATTTTCACACATTTCTGCATGAATGCAGGTGAGCTACACGGAACAGCGTAATACAAATATCATCTTAGCCAAGATAGACGCGGAGGGAATAGCAGCACACATATATTATACAAAGGCTATGATGTTCGCGTCGACGGCTGCTGGCTAAATTTACATAAAGACTAAGGAGGTTCTAACGACCCCATGTTCGTCTGGGCGAAATGCAACGAACGCCTGACAGTACACTGTAGATTTTCTCGTTCTACGAACGGGACGTTATCATGAAGTTTAGGTGGTACTAAGCTATTCTCGGAAACGACGCAGACTATCGTGTGTGACGTTGGCTATGTGGTCTACATATTTTTGATGAGATAAAGGGGGGAAAAAAGTCTATTCTGTTTCGGTTGGCTTGCGAGCTACTTCTATGATAGATCAACTCCAAATGACTGTTTTAATTTTCATTTCCATGCTTAGTGGGATGTTTACGTTGCCCTAAGTCACAAATATCAGTTAACAATTTGATTTGAATCTTGAGTACACAACTGGAAGTTTGCGACGCTGAGTACATTTACAACGAGGACAGTAAGACAGGGGCAACTGCGGAAGTTTGTAACGTCCAATAGCTCTCCTCTAACACAAACACAGAATTGAGAGTGTAAAGAAAACAATATTTATGACGAAGTAGTTTCTACTGTGCATACCACGATGGCTATGCTGAATATTCAGTTTACTCAATGCAACGCTGAAACACCAATGTGTCAAACGGATCAAGATACAGAAACAAGGTTTCCAACAATAGCATTTTAAAGATAAGGTAGACGTACTTTTAACGACCGACAAGACTCCAGACAAAGACAATGTAGTGAGGTGAAGTTTGTAGCGAATCTCGACGTATCACGAGCTACGGAAAATGCTGAATATTAGGACCTAGATCACCAGCCTCTCGCGCTATGTCTGGTAAACATCGGCGTAGCCATCACTTTTATTTTACATCTTTCTTTAATAACGTTAAGCAACCATTAATTCTTTTTTCGTCATTCTGCGACTCCGGTATTGAAAGCCTTTAAAAAGCTACTTGATCTCGAGCTTTTTTCGCCAATATTGATAGAGGATCTATTTTTATATCGATTTGACAACTTTTGGCGTGGCATTTGGTTGGAAACCATGCTACATTGATTACTACGTCGATGATTTAATCACAACACTAATTATAGATGTTAAAGGCTATTCTGAAGGAAATATATATTGAATAATTCTGTGTCTAATTGATGTCATTAGCTGCTGTGAGCTAAAATTATCCACCAGAGTGGTGTATATTAACAGAAGCATTGGGAGCCAATGTGGCCGACTTTACGGCACTTCTCGCTTCAGAGGTGTACGTGGAGAGGCCTCTAGCTGACTTTGCCCTGCGACCCTGCGAGGACACCACTGCAGGAATGAGACTGGCCGTTTACTCGAAAGGGAAGGTGAAGGACGCAAAATAGTGCGCAACATTTTTACATTTTATAAATGCTCTTCTAACAGTTGTTCAGGAAGAGTCTTGGCAAGTTGCGTAAAAGAAGTTTATTAAGCTCCCTAGGTACTTGCAGAAACAGGTTAACTTAAAAACGTAATTGCTCATCACTTAAAAGAAAGGGCCTCCTAGTTTTCTGAAGGCGGCTTTGCAACGGGGCACTCGACCGAATTCAGTTTCGGTGAGCTTGGTAGAAAAACGACGTGGCTGTTACGAATATTTTGGAACTGGTCCATGCAAAAGCTCCAGGAAAGCGAATACACCTTTCTGCTGTTTTAACACGACGTATTAGGCCGAGTGCAGCTGAAACGCCAGTTGCGTATTCCAGCAACTGATGTAACACCATCATTTGATGTTAGAGATAGCGACGCAGCTCCCAATTTGCCTCGCCTCGCCTCACCTGACCTCACCTCACAATTAAGCCATCGACGCACTAGCGCTTCGTGTTTGCTTCTTCTTCATGGCAGTTCTTAAATCGCTGATGGTCGCCGGCTTGCTATAAATAATGTTTTACTGAATGTGCTCTGATATTTGGTGAGATGTTGCGAGTCGAGAATTAATACTCGACCGTAAGGCCTGTGTGACAGCCCATATTAAACCGAGCAGCGAAGAGGTGCAAAATTTTACGCCAACTCGATAGTAATAGGCAAATGTCTCTGGAAAGGTAAATGCTCGGCATTACTCAGATCGGTTTGGCTATCTCTAGTTTGGTGCCAGGCACAAGTGCAATTGGTACAGTGCGTAATTTTTTATGCACCGATTTAGGAAGCCACCGCGCTTCTAAGTAAAATGCGTTTTCTTTTAAATGATAAATCTGTTCTGATCGGCCCAAAAAGGAAAAAAATCTGTTCTAACGAAAGTGTTAGTTTTCCCTAAGTCGCATATGTAAAAGAAGAGTGCATCGCACGATCGTTTTTGCAAACAGGTAGGTGTTGCCCAACTCCAGCTCTCAAGATAGAGGGATGACGCGCAATACCAAGACAAGTGCGTTTAAGAGGGGTTCACCAGCACATTATCTGGCCACAAGGAGGATACAAGATAAACAAAAAGTGGTGTGGATGTCTATTAACTCTGTCTACTACAAAGGAAGGCACCCGCTACGGTGCAGACACTAATGTCTATCCCGCCAACAAGGAAGTTATTTCCTGACGGTCGGCCAGACAAACTGAAAGAAAGCTGGGTCCTAACCGTATGATATATTAAAGTTTCTCGACAGCTTTATTTCGACTGGCCTCTTGAAAAGGTTGTCAAGGTAAATACGTGTCTGACGACGAGAGTGTTGTCGCTGTACGTCTTTGCTTCATTTGGCCCCAGCCAATACTGGGAAACAGGCAATTTGCTCTATGCAAAAATCGATTTATCAGTTTGGCTAATCCTTCGGAAACATACCGTCTGCATGCGTGCCTCAATATTCTGTTCTGTCACATAATCTAAGAGCATTTTGAAAGAAAATATGTTTCCAGAACAGGCTCTAATTTCCATAACTGGACTTTTCAAGTAACCGACTTCTACTTCACTGATCATAAACACACACCGCCAAAATTAACAATACTTTATGTGCTTGCTAATGGCCAATAACATCAAAATCATCTAATTGAAAGTGTAATTACAATTGAATGCATCCTATGCGAGCTACTTGCTCTCTTCCAAAAATTTTACTCTGGCTGTGAACCTAACGCTGCGAAAGCCAGAGCAAAATATCACCGAAAAAGACTGTTTTGCTACTTTGGAACTAATCACGAGATGTTTGTTACATTATGTGAGCACCGTGTACACATACAGGTAATAGCATTCAAAATTAGTCTATATTTATACTGGTAAATAAAATTGCTTTCATTTTAAATTATATAAGGTTTCTTCATTTTCCTGCCTAATATGGAGTTAGGATAGGTACGTGAACAACAAAAACCCGGTAAATTAACGTAGCAAACAGAACAGTACCTCCGCTTGTAACTTTTCTCGGTGGTACGACCTCTCTGTACAGTGCAAAGCTTTCACGTTCATTTTCAGAACTATTTCTCCAGTAGTCAAATATGAGCATAAAATTTTCTAACATCCAGCCAGCCACTATCAGTTGAAGTCCCAAGTTCAGCTCCACAGCTCCATGATAAGGTTACGTGAAGTTAAACGCGTCACGGCGTCGCCAGCGTTGTGGTAGGTTGTGTGTGTGTGTGTGTGTGTGTGTGTGTGTGTGTGTGTGTGTGTGTGTGTGTGTGTGTGTGTGTGTGTGTGTGTGTTTGTTTCCGAAGTAAACAGTGACGAGTGCCCATGTTTACAAGAGTACTGCCCCGTCCAGACAATGTTCGGGAAGTTACTGGACCTGTCACAAACCTAAGCAGTTATGACCCTCAAGGTAATAGATGTCATGCAGAAACTTTTTTTTTAGTCATTAAAGGAAAAAAAGAAAAACAGTTCATGTAAATTTATTTCCTTGCAGGGCGCTTGCTACTAAGAGATGTACACGCAGTAGGTTGTTATGCAAGCGTTGTCAAAGTCTGGAAGAAATTGGAAGTGAAAACGTTATCCTTTTCACGCTTCAAGCTTCTCTTTAGTTTTATGGGAACAAATCTCAACCCTTCTCCTCGATTCTTTGTCAGATTCTGAATCAGTAATTGTGGCATTTAGAGCTCGCTCTGAGAAAGCAGAGGTAACATATTTCATAATCCACCTCGTACAGACATAATTTTTGTCAGTGAATGGAATTTTAATGAACAGAAAAAATTATTATGGACAAATTACTGCAGTTTCCAGTTAACGACCGCGACAGTATTCTCAAATTACAATCTGTTGTACAGTAACTGTTTTCCTCGGTTTCAGAAACTGATTAATACGCGTAAGTACCGAATTATGCCGTATTCATTCGTAACGCTGGCCCAGTTCTGTCTAAAAAACGACTATGGCTGTCTGCGACTCGCAGGGCTGTCAAATTTTGTTATTGCTAAGTTTATAATGCACAAAAACTTTAAGTTTTAACAGTGCATCAATATTTCACATTTTTTGGATAGTCACAATTAATGCTGACGTAATGGGAACCTTGTGTTTGAATGTACTAAATATCAATTTGGAAAGAACTATGAGGAACTTCATGGTTTAAAATGCGGCTTGTATTCCTCTGCGGATACTTAATTATATTACGATCGGTTTCAATTGCCAATTCAGGGCTCTCCACGAAATAGAAGCGGTGACACAGCAACCCCACATCGCGAAGAGTGAGACCTCATAGCCTGCACATCAGGCAGTTTCTCAAGAGTGGAAATCATGCGAAAAATGTCGGATTTAATAATTGGTTTTTTAGTAACTTCCAGTTCATGTCTGCAGCCGAACTTGGGATGTGGATTTCAACTGATGTTACCTACGAATAGAAGGAAAAACTTAGGACAGGTTTCGTCGTGCCAAGTTAACTATGAGTAAAAATACTTATCTTATAATTTGAACCATTCATAACGAGTCACCATTTTATCGGAATTGCTCTCTAGGCTGAAAAGTCCGATGTATGTATATGGACTTTCACTTGCTTGGCATCAACTTAAGACAGAAATTCTCAGCAAAATTATGTAGTATTAAGAGAAAAAGCAGACATACATTTTATTTGGATCTCAACGGTATTGCTGTTTCTAGATACGTTTTTCTAAGTTGCCTCATCGACGGCCACCCTACCTTCATCTCTCTTTTTTCCTGTTGTTACCTTTGAGTCTCAAGCTCTCGCCAATGTTTCAATGGGCTGGACTGCGCATAAAAAAATCGAGGTTGTACAGCTATTGAGACTATCTGTACGAGCAAATGTCCGGCTGCAGCATGGCACGACGGAGTAAAAAGACCACAGATCCGTACTCGAGGCAAGCGTCATTATCAGGGAGCAGAATTTCTAATTCCGGCATACATAAACAAGACTGCTCGTACTCTCAAATGAATCGCTAGTTTTCCAATCGTATATTTCCTCTAGGAAATACACTTTCCTTGCTACTAACACAGCTTTTGGTGCGACAATTTCACAAAGTTATGATTGGCATTATTCTAGAGGCCTCGTAACGCACGAGAAGCATAGAGCCGTTTTCGTACGACTCAAACGGAAGTTCTCCTTTAGCATCACATACACCATTCTGCTGATCGTTTAATTCGACGACAGGTGGCAGCAGGCGCGTGCTGCTCCGGTGTTCACCTGGCTGCACTCGCGTGCACCGATTAGATTCGACACGCACTCTCCTCACGATACTGCCTGATTTAATGCTCATTTGCCTGTAAGCCACTTGTAAGAGCTTTATTCCGACGCGTACAGCACGAAAATGACTGATGCGATAGTAGGTGAATGTCAATAACGCACAATGAAAACCAGCACACACGGCTTTCGTTTCACGGCGCACGAATCGCTGAGGAAGTGAAGACGTAACAATCTACATTCTGCATTCAACATCTCTTTAAAAAGCTACTTATATTTTCTGGCAGCGACTTTCCCCGACTGTCGTAAAAGTTATAAAAGTCACTATACTTCGCTGTTGATAAGGTGAGTTGCACAGGGACCATGAGTAGTTTAGTACGTATTCATCCAAACAGAATTACAGAAACTCTGTACGAGAACAGGTCACAAAAATTGGAGACATATCAATAAAAAGGCGATGACTGACGCCGCAGCTCAGAGTGGACACGCAAGACATTCAAAACAGCATGTAAGAAGGCTGCATAGGCACATTTCCAGCGAACTCTGCATTAATCGTAGATACATTGAGTGCCTCGGTTGAGCCTTACTACGCAATTAAATCGAAAGAATGTATTGTGTGCATCTGTCTCCTCGCAGCATCTCGACAAGCTATTCCAGCTGGAAACTACTAGCAAGAACACAAGTCCCAATGACTCTTACTGTCGCGAATTAAGGGCGCAAGTGCTCGAGAAGCATACACAACGTCTACAAACAACACAATATAGTAAACAAGGGCTTCCTAACACCATTCTCCCCCACCTTTCCTTCCTCGTCAGTGTTGGCGGCTTCAATTCATTCTACTGAACTATTTTTTTGCGTTCCCACACAGCTGCACATCTTTAAAGGCTGCACAGGTAGCCACTCGTAAATAAATTTCTCGTCTCACTTCAATTTGCCCAAGGTCTAGTATTGTGTTCAACGAGTTCCCAAACATTAGATATGGGTTGCAATAGTATATCTTCACTCTCAGAACCCCTTTCAACATTTGTTAATTCTGCTTGCGATTTTCCTATGCCTCTGCCGACAGATCTTTTTGTTTTCGCTAGTGTGGTTCTGTGGATGAATGTCAGACTACAGGTCAGTGGCTCATGCCTCTGTCAGTGCTACACTTTTGAAACACTTACCGTTTCTTTTAGCTATTTTCCTTATTTTTCGTTCCTCCACGTGACAACAGAACGGTCTGTTCAAAACTTTTTTTCTTCTTCTTTCAGTCTAACCGGCTCTGAGTGAAGTATACGCATATAACGTATTTTGACGTCAAACCTTAAAATTACCAAGACTAGGTAAATTTACTGCTACTTCTCAGCACCGATCTGCCACACTGCCAAAATCAGAATTAGCCGCCGTCTACTACTATGTCTTATAAGTAGCGCAAAATTACTCCCGAAAGTCGCTCAACTACCGAAGACTGCTACATAGATTTCACGGCAAGATGCGCAATAGAAACGCAATTTAGTTAAATCGCTCTCCAAATTTTGGGGAATGAATGATGAGTTTTCTGCACTAAAAACAAGAGCATTTCGTATAGTATTACCGTTTTTAACATCCTATTTTTGCGAAATGCGTTTGCTGCTTTGGAGACAAAGCAGATTTCACTACACATGGAAAAAGAATTAAAAGTGTCTATTTCTAATATTGAGCCCTTCTTCGGAAAACTCTAAGCCCAGCGCAAAGGAATCACTAATAACTACTAAAATTGTTTTTAATTTAGTGTTGAAAAGTTAACTATGAACTGGACGGTCCTATTTATAAGTGCACTATAACAGCATAAATATAATTTTTAGTTACTATGACAACGTAATTTGTTTTCTTTTCTTTCAGTAAGCTCGCCCCCCCCCCCCCTTTAGGTTTATCACGCACCCCTGGAGGGGGGGGGGGGGTGCCCCGCAAATTGATAATCTGGGTTCTCTAGCATTACTGAGGGGCTGTAATTTGTATGTAATAGAAGCCATTGTCAATGTGTATCGATCGAAGCAGCATGTTTTTTTTTTTTTCTTCTGAAAAAGTTCGTTTCGTATGAGAACTCCGATTTCCATCTTACAGTGTTCGGACAGCGGCAAAGACTGTAGTTTGGCTTCTTGTTCATGTTGTATACCGAAGACAACAGAGTGCTCCGCTGCTGGTACGGCTACCGAAGTGCTGTTTTCCGATGCACGCTGCTTCCGCCGTTGCTATCTCCCCGCTGTTGTGTTGGCACGGCGCGTTTAATGTATCAGAACTCTTACGGTCTTTTATGAATCTCCTATGGGATACGGCTCGAAAGCCTGTGCTGCAGTAGAGTGTCTTTTGTTCCGGAGCGTTCACCGACACCTCGTGCCATGTAAAATTTATAAGGCTTTCAGAGCCCCAATCACAAAAAGAACAGGAGACGCAGTAGCAACGCCCTGTCGCTTATGATCTCCGTCAATGAATTTCATTGCGAAAAGAAATCCACTACTGTACAGCTACACTATTGATGACAAACAGCTGGAGACAGCGAACCATCCAGAGCGACCTTAAGTGGAATGACCACAAAAAACAGTCGGGAAAGCGGACACCAGACTCAGATTCACCGGAAGACTCTTAAAGAAATGCAACTCATCCACGAAAGAAGAGGCTTACAAAGCGCTTGTTCGGCCGAATCTTGAGTATTGTTCATATATCTGGGATCCCTAACAGGTAGAACTGATAGAGGAGATAGAGACGATCAAACGAAGAGCGGCGTGTTTCGCCACGGGATCGTTTAGCTGGCAAGAGAGCGTTACGAAGATGGTAATCAAACTCCACTGGCAGAAGTTACAAGAGAGACGTTGTGTACCACGGGGAGATTTACTATTGAAATTTCGGGGCAGCACTTTTCAGGAGGAGTCAAACAACATTTTACTTCCCCCACATACATTTCGCGTATTGACCAGGAGGAGAAAATTCGAGAAATTAGAGGTAATACAGAGGCTTACCGACAATCATTCTTCTAACGCACTATTCGCTAGTGGAACAGGGTTGGAGATCAGTAGTGGTGTCGAAAGTACCCTCCGCCACACACCATTAGGTGGCTTGGGGAGTGTGATGTAGATGGTACGAACACACACACACACACACACACACACACACACACACACACACACACACACACACACACACAATGTTTTATTTCCATACTAATATAGTTCAGTAAAAAAAATTCAGCGTAGGAAAACAGGAACAGACTGTTCCTCAGCTTATACTTCTATTTCCTTCAGCGGATATGTCCGTGAAGTAAGTACTCTACCGTTTGTCCTTGGTACATTGGGAGGGTCTCAAAGTAAAACATGTACTTTTCGTCACATAACAAAGAATAACAGTCAGTCTCCAGAAACATACAAGATAGTATGATACGTAGGCAGGCGTAGAAGCAAGAAGGGGTGGGGTGTTGTGTTTCATAATGCTCTGCCACCCCACCCCCCCTCACTCTCACTCTCTCTCTCTCTCTCTCTCTCTCTCTCTCTCTCTCTCTCTCTCCCCTAAATAATATTTTAGAAAAAGCTTAAATTAAATGAGGTATATCAATTTCCAAGTTTCTCAGACAACTCTCGGAAAATTATGTGGCATGAAAACAGTTGCTCGCTTGGGGGGCTAGCCCATATGGATGGGATTATGGACTGACAGGCCGCTGAAGTATTCCAGGCAGGTAAGGGCACCCATTCATACGCTGGTCTTACCTGCTGCCAAGGTAGGTTTAGGGAGGAGATGAGAGGAGGAAAAAGAGCCTGCAGCCCCCAGAACCCAACCCTGGACCCATTCTTGACATATGGTCAGGCAGACTTCATCGAGTACGTGATTAAAAACTATAATGAAATACGTAAGGACAAGGTTTGCGTTGCAGTGTGATGCGCCTCGCGTCTGAAAATCATTTATCACCTAGAAGCAAGTAAAGTTACCGTAGCTGATTTACATATTGTCAAGACGTAAGGCGCAGGGCGATAGGAAAATAGTTCTACTTACACTGTGTCGAAATTTGGAACGCTGTGACCATGAATTAAATCAACGCTACCTACATATATATGCAAGAAGTACTTTCAACATATTTGTTTGTTTATATTTGTGGTTTAGAGAGGTCAGGGGATTGTCTTCACATTGGGGTTGTACAGGAGACATTTAAAGCATCAAGCTTTTAAATAAACATGCGTAGCTTTCGTAACCTTAAAATGTGTCTTTAAAGTAACTGATGTTCACATACATTTATCTCTGCACTAAATGCGACGATGTTCTAAATGATCACGAACAATCCTATGCAGTAACTGATCCTACATTTGCTATAAGACAACAATACGTCATCTATGATAAAACACCAACGCAAGCTCTTTCTACCACGAACGCATTTATAAGGAGTGATTTTGCCAAATGGGGACAAACTGCAGGAAACTATCCCTGAGACAATAAGGAAAGAAAAGAATTGTTAATACACGCCCAGAAATGGGTTCCCAGGAAGGTACATCCACTGGGGATAAAGGATCTATGACAGCGTAGATTTCAATTATTGAAAGCACACATGAGAACACACCAAGCGAGTAGGAGTGTTTTGTCTGTACCAGTGTTTCTGCTCAATACTCAAGATGGCTGAAGAACAATCGCGGCCGGCCGGAGTGGACGTGTGGTTCTAGGCGCTGCAGTCTGGAGCCGAGCGACTGCTATGGTCGCAGGTTCGAATCCTGCCTCTGGCATGGATGTGTGTGATGTCCTTATGTTAGTTAGGTTTAATTAGGTCTAAGCTCGTTTGCTTCCACCATACCACGTGTACTCTTCGTACGCCACACGTGGGTGTTGGAATTATTGACGATGCCGCCCCTCGTAGATGGAGCCTCACCTGCGAATGTAGAAATCTCAGCATCGTGGTGGCCTGTGCGACAAACTAGTGACATAACAGACGTTGCGGAGGCAAGTCCGTGGAAAATAACGCCTGCGTACGTTTTAGGTGAAACGGATAGCGGCAGTTGTCGTGAAGATTGTCCCACATAGTCATCTGTCTTACCCCATGCTGGCGTGCCATCTGAATGGTGCTGGAACCGGCGCCACTGTCAAAGGACTCTCGTCTCCACCTTCAAGTGGGTGTACCTCTGTTGGAATGCATTTCCGGCCATATGTTCATACGACCTTATTTGATCCTTACTCCCTCTGGGATACTTTCGTGCAATTTGTCCCCATTCAGTAAAATCAACCTGCACAGTGTGATGCATCACTGAATACACTGAAGCGCCAAAGAAAATGGTATAGGCATGAGTATTCAAATACACATATGTAAACAGGCAGAATACGGACCTGCGGCCGGCAACGACTATATAAAAGACAAGTGTCTGGCGCAGTTGTTAGATCGGTTACTGCTCCTACAATCGAAGGTTATCAAGATTTAAGTGAGTTTGAACGTGGTGTTATTGTCTGTGCACGAGCGATGGGACACAGCAAATCTCCGAGGTAGCGATGAAGCGGGGATTTTCCCGTACGACCATTTCAGGAGTGTACCGTGAATATCAGGAATCTGGTAAGTCATCAATTCTCCGACATCGCCGCGGCCGGAAAATGATCCTGTCAGAACGGGACCAACGACGACTGAAGAGAATCGTTCAACGTGACAGAAGTGCAACCCTTCCGCAAATTGCTGCAGACTTCAAAGCTAGGCCATCAACAAGTTCAAATGTGTGTGAAATCTTATGGGACTTAACTGCTAAGATCATCAGTCCCTGAGCTTACACACTACTTAACCTAAATTATCCTAAGGACAAACACATACACACCCATGCCCGAGGGAGGACTCTAACCTCCGCCGGGACCAGCGCCATCAACAAGTGTCAGTGTGCAAACCATTCAACGAAACATCATCAATATGGGCTTTCGGAGCCGAAGCTCCACAGTGTACCCTTGATGACTGCGCGACACAAAGCATTACTCTTTGTCTGGGCCCGTCTACACCGACATTGGACCGCTGATGAATGTAAACATGTTGCCTGATTGGACGAGTCTCGTTTGAGATTGCATCGAGCGGACGGACGTGTACGGGTATGGAGACAACCTCACGAATCGATGGACCTTGCATGTCAGCAGGAGACTGCTCAAGCTGGTGGAGGCTCTGTAATGGTGTGGGGCGTGCGCAGCTGGAATAATATGAGACCCCTGATACGTTTAGGTACGACTCTGACAGGTGATATACCTGTCAGCGAGTCCATTCATGTCCATTGTGCATTCCAACGGACTTTCACAATTCCAGCAGGACAATGCGACACATCCAGAATTGCTACAGAGTGGCTCCAGTAACACTCTTCTGAGTTTAAACACTTCCGCTGGCCACCAAACTCTCCAAACATGAACATTATTGAGCATATCTGGGATGCCTTGAAACGTGCTCTTCAGAAGAAATCTCCACCGCCTCGTACTCTTACGGATTATGGACAGCCCTTTAGGATCTAAGGTGTCTACTCCCTCCAGCACTACTTCAGACATTAGTAGAGCCCATGCCACGTCGTGTTGTGGTATTTCTGCTTGCTCGCGGGGACCCTATACGATATTAGGCAGATGTACAAATTTCTTTGGTTCTTCAATGTAAATATGAGTGTACGTCTCAACGATTTTAAACGTACGCCGTTTAGTCCTATATGAGACAAATATATGCAGGGTGAAGCGAAATTCGCGCACCCGGGCTTCGCGGTGCAACTCCTCACATCCCAGTGATAAAAAAAAATGTCTGTCATAAAACTTCGTCCAGTGAGTACATCTAGCAGAAAAAGGATGTTAAAGAGTAGCAATCTAGCAACACTGTAATCACATGTATGGTAAATACTCTTTAGCATACAGTCCTTGTGCTGTACATTTGGTGCAGTGGATAGAGTTTTGGGTTAGCATGTAGGAGGTCGTGGGTTCGACCCTGGGTTGAAGCTCATTATTTTTATTTGCTAATTTCATTCTGACATTTCATACTGTAATATACGTCGTTTCTTAGGTCACATGTATCCTAACTTAACAACATTTTGTAACTCTGAACGTAACAAATACGTAGTTACACAAATAAGAAATAAACAGTTGAAGAAAATGACCTGTCATAGGACAGAATAACTGCAAAAGCAATATCAATTTCGAAATGCTAAAGATGCGTCTGTTCCACGAAATGCGCATTACCCCTCTGACAGATATTGTTCTGCTTGATTCATACCGGCATCGGTAATTGTGAAATGTTCTGTTTGGAATTGCACTGTGTCCCTAATGGTAATAGACGTGATGTTTCCACAGTCGCATCAATAGAATAATAATAACAATAACAATAATAATGCATTAAAATGCCTACTAAACAGCATGTAGTTACCAGACTCAGTGTTGACCATGGTGATAACACACGCAAATAGTAACAGAGTCTGGACATTACTCGCAAAGTACAGTGGTACACCTATTGGTAACTGAAGGCCCTAACGAAATGTATGGACCTGAACGAGGCAAGAATAATAATTGCTACTAATCTCTAGAACCATTGGAGGAGGATACAAAGAAACAACTTTCGCACCTAGTGATTATATATATAATAGCACAAATATGTATATGGGAAGCATGTCAAGTTGCAGCTTCGTTCACAGTCCACCTTAACTTGTTGGCCCTCCCACAAATGGCTGGGCCTGTCTGTCCAAAGGTCGAATAAAGTCCAGAGAATATTACCTCCAAGGTAATCCTGCCTGGTTACTCATTCTTGGTATTCAAACCATACGTCCATGTTCATAGTTGTAAACATGGCTGATGCACCGCTAAAACGGGACACAGTTTGTACTGAAAGTGGTCTATGGCACAAATCGTCTAGACGAAGACTAAACGGACACGCAAGCGGTGACATTGAGTCGGACGTTGCAACATCCGCCGAGACAATTTTACGCAAACAGCGGTCTCAGATGACAACCGCCTGTCAACAGGGAAAGCCACAAAATCTGCTCGATATCTGAATTCACTCTAGAGTGTCCAAAACCTGTCCAACCTGCTGAAATCGAGATCTTCCACAGCTTCCTCCTACCTCACACTCAGCATAACATGTTTTGCAAACTACGCTGATGCTTCCAGCTTCCTATTACCCGGCTCGATACAGCCGTTTTGTGTGGCACAGCATGGTCCTGAATAAGATGCCAGCCTCCGATCTGAACGATGGCCGTGCTGGAGCTGTCTTGGCTGGTTCAAAGTGCCAGCAAATAAATTCAAACATTTTTTATCGGTTACATAATATCTCTGATGTCCCCAGGGCGATTGTGACGACGTACTTCATGTGAGTCCTTTGGGAACTGATCTCGTTGGCTGGATGGAAACTTGTCTGACTTCTGTTATCACGTAAAGGATTCCTCTGCTACTGGTTTAGCAATACAGACAAAAACTTCTCCATTACGAAAGGCCAGACCATCTCACTGCAGTTTCTCAGAAGAGAGTGAACATTACGAATCAATGGTCGAAGTCACTAGCTCACGGTAACATCTGACTCAGAGGTGGAAGATATTTTCATTTCTAGAATTTGGCTGGGAACAGGAAGTGTGTCGCTGCCGATAACTAGGATAAGAGCACTCTGCGGCACGTTTTGTGCTATTCGAGAGAAGTAAGGCTACCTCCCATCACAGGGTTTCTGCTTCTTCCCTTTCACTTGCATACTGACGTAAGGTATTTATTTTTCTGGTATTCATTTACTCATATTGTACATTAAATATCAAAAATACCTTACACGTTTAAGCCAGTAAGTTCTGAGAACCAGATAGTAGGGTAAGACTGGGGGAGTTGGACCACTAGATGAGACGGACCAGTAGCCTATTTTGACGTAAATGAATGTTGTGTGATCTGCACGGCACGCCAGTGACAGAAAACACCTTAGAACCGTCTGGGGACTGGAGAGACGCCGCTGGATTTATAGTAGAGACCCGACACTACCCACTAGGACTGTTGATATTTTTAAAATATCGGGAATTCGGTATATCCATATTTAAATATATTATCGATTCTCGATACTTCGAAAAAATCGATAAACCGGCGAAAGAAATATCAACGTACATGCTTATAAAAATATCGGCTGCACATTGTAAATATACCTTCGGTTTTAGAGCTGTATATTTAAGTATTAACTTATTATTAGATATTCTGTACACCAACAAGCTGGTAGCCTGCCTACCCTCTTAGAACAAGAATTTGAAGGAATCAGAGTTGTTCTTTTCTGTCGTATATACTTGCTTCACACGGTAAAAGAGAAAGATTGGACGTGATGAAAACTCAAAAGTAGGAAGACGCATTGATACAGTGAACGTAAAAGTATGTCCTACTACAATTTCGAAAGAACTTCAAATATTTTCGAAAATGCGAAAAATGTATTATAAATAAAAAATATTGGCACTCGATATTGCCGCTTTGATGCCAATATACGGTAAAATCTTGTTGTCTTTTGGAAAAAATATCGAAATTTTATCAACAGTCCTACTATCTATACAATACACTTGAACATCTGACCAGAAAAAAATTTAGTAATGCGACTACCTTATGACAGCTCATATGCATTGTGTGCCTTCTGCTTCAGTTACCTCTCTCAATATAATCTGATGGTACACGTAAAGTAATCTGGCAACGAACTTGCCGCACGTCACCCCAGCTGCGTTCTGCGCCAAACGTATTCTACGAGTATTAGCAGCACGACACATGCTCATTTGTTTTCACAAATTTGGCTTATTGGTAAACGAGTTGTCCGTATGATGAGTTACATATTGATTTACCCCCAAAAGACCCCACATACGATCTGTAAAATTTTTGTACATGGGAGAATAACAACTGATGTAAATAACAGTTGTAAGTACTTTTATAAATCCAGCAGTAGCTGCAGCAACTGTAGGCTTCGATTTACCGGCAGTTTACCAAGAAACTGGTGTGTGTGTGTGTGTGTGTGTGTGTGTGTGTGTGTGTGTGTGTGTGTGTGTGTGAAAGAGACCGCTTTTAAAACACGTGCTGTTCGTACTGGACTACTGCTGGAGTGTAAGAGACCTACATCGGGCAGGACAGAGGACTTCGAATGCATACGAAATTTATATATGACGCGTGAATCGTCATACAATTGTCGATTAGAGGGAGTGAAGGAGATTCGTCTGACAGATTTCTTAAGAAATACGCCGTTCATCTAGGGAAAAAAAAACCTTTAGGCATATCGAGAAATTGCTTCCAGTTTGGAAACCACGAAGACTCTTCAGTATCCTACGTATCAATCACCTAGAGACAAAATGAGATTAATGGTATTTCGCAAAGAGGAATAGATTTTTTTTTCTCTGACTCCATTCGCGATTGGAAAGAAAAGAAACTTCAATAGTCGCTCCGCCAAGAAAATACCAGCTGCCACGGATTTCATGGCGATCGCAAAGCATACATGTAGACGCCAGAAACTTGGCCTAATATGTAAACACGAGTGATCGAAACGACGCACACGACCGACGCAGCATGTTGGGAACACGACCAGAGAAGACATGGGTGTTATGTACCTACGGCATGAACTTTAGCTACTCCCTCACCACAGGTCTCGAGATGCGGACAACAAAAAAGGGGAAGCGCTGAGGGCTAGGGTGACGCGCCATTGTTACAGAAGAGGTCCCTTAGAGGGCAGCGGCAGGCTTGGTGCACCCACTGCACAGCTGCGGCCGGACGGAGCCTATCTCCGCGGGATAACACGCAGCCCACGCTGACTCGGTGCGTGCCGCTCAAGTGTCCACGCGCGTGTAGCCAGTCTTACACTTCCGTGTGGCTCCTCAGCCCGTGGACTTCCTCACAGACTCGCGATTTACCGACGCTTGCACCTGCAGTTGAACCGTAGAACCGTGATTCAGATTTATTCCTTGAACCAACCTGCCTGAGACTGTTTCTATCCGCACTCCGAATACTGATGTGATCCAGCCCTCTACAATATTGCATGTTTGCTTCAATTTCGCTGTTTGTTGGATGATCTACTGAAAGCAGTGTCCTTCGGCAGCTTATTGGTTCCACTTTTCCGGCAATAACAATTCTTATTAAATCAGATTCTGTTGAGGTGATTCACTCACAAAGACTTAGAGATTGTTGAATGATTTGAACTGTTGTTCAGAGAGACCATCCCGCATGGCCCGAAACAAATGGTAATAGGAAGGGGCGGGTGAATATTGCGGGTGGCGTAAGACATCTCACCAAAGTCCCTTCACGGTTTCTTTCACTCTATTTGACTCATGTGATTTGGCACTGACATGAAGTAGAATTACTTTGTCATGCCTCTGAGCATACCCGTGGAGACTGTTCGAAGTGGGCGAATCAAATTGAGTAATTGTGGTTCGTACCGTTCAGCATTCATTCACACTCTGACCCGGCTGCAGCAACTCTTGGTAGACCACACCGGCGAGGATACAATTTGTCACTCGCCTCAAAACCGCTCCCTTTGAATCGTCGAAACCAATTCCTGCATACTGCTTCCGACAGAAGTACGCTTCCCCTAGCCGACGATGAGTTTCTACAGCAGATTTCTTGAGATGAATGAGAGGATTAACACTTCTCGAGGGGGAAAAAAAAAATGCTGTTTTGTAGGTACAAAAGACGGCCTGTTCGAGCCACTAAACTGGCATGTTATTTTCACCCCACCCCACTTTAAAGTCATACACAGATCTGAAAAGCTTAATGTTTCTACTGCTAAATAGGTCTCGTGTCGCCGTCCGCTATGCTGTGCTATTAATCCAACAACTGCCCACTGTGCGTCAACACTAACATTTAACTCAAGCTCGCAATAGTCTACCCAGTGAAGGTAGTTTCGTAGCTGCATAACTAATGCACCCTACATCTCGCTGAGCCTTCTTATTGTATACAAGCCTGCACACACACACACACACACACACACACACACACACACACACACACACAGTTTTACTCTCCACACCTCCGTACCTCACCCAACTTAATATGCGTTGGTGCCTCGGAATGCATCATGTCAATCTATCACTTCTTTTAGTAAAATTGCGCCATATGTCTTGTATCTTCCCTACACGAATCAGGACTCCACGTATCTACTCTTTACGAATTAGGATCTCTTCATCAGTTACTTGATCTGCCCATTTTATCTACAGCATACTTCTGTATATTCCACATATCAAAATCGTCTATTCCCTCCCTGTTTGTATCGCTTATTTTCCACATTTTACCCCATACAGCACTGAATTCCATAGAATTTTAGGGAAGACTTCGTAACAAATTTATATAACACATGAAAAATATTTGGCTTTTTCGGGAAAGCTTTCATTCATGTTGCCAGTCTGCATTTTATATTCTCGTTACTTGTCACCGTCAATTATTTTGTTCCCAAATAGTAAACCTCTTCTAATTTAATCTGCTAATTTCCTAACCGAATTCTCTCGGTATCACGTGATTTCATTCGAATTTTGAGAGACTATCCATTCCGTTTAACTGACCTTCCACATCCTTTGCAATTTCTGACAAAATTACGACATAGGCCAACCTTTTCACTTAACTTTAACCGTCTTTCTAAATTTCTCCTTCCTTTCCTTTACAGCATGTTTAACGCGTGGAGTTAATAACTTAGACTACTATATACTACACGTCTCTAACTCCTCAAAAACTCGCTTTCATGACTTTCGGCTGCAGTCTGGTTTCTATACAAGCTGCATATAGCCTTTCGTTCCGTGTAGTTTACGACAGATAACGTCAGACTTTGAAAGTCTATTCCAGTCAACACTGTCAAACAGTTTTCTAAATGTGAAAAAAAGTTGAATGTAGGTTGTTTTTCTTCAGCTATCTTGTAAGACGTAGGCTCAATGTGATTTAGCGTGTTCCTATTAAGTGGCAGATTATACAGTATAGGGATAAGTCACGAATACCCAATAGTGCAAGATAAGCTTCTACAAACATTTCTATCTTAATGTACTAACGTTGATGAAAATAGCATCAATAGAGAGTTTCTACAGAAGGAAAGAGCTGGTAATATCGAAAAAATATAAAACTTGAGACCAGGGCACTATTTATAAAAAGTGCCGTTTGGAAACAGGCCTATATGGATTCGAGGCAGTGCCAGTGGAGTACAAAACTTTTTGATACCTTTGAATAGTGGTGTTACAGGAGAAGGATTAACTGGATTGACCGAGTTTGGAATGACGTTTTCCTGTAATAGTGAAATGAGAAATAAAATATCTGATAAAAAACCTAACGGCCGGGCTCGGTGGCCGAGCGGTTCTAGGCTACGGTCGCAGGTTCGAATCCTGCCTCGGGCATGAATGTGTGTGATGTCCTTAGGTTGGTTAGGTTTAAGTAGTTTTAAGTTCTAGGGAACTGATGACCATAGAAGTTAAGTCCCATAGTGCTCAGAGCCATTTGAAACATTTTTGAACCTAACGAATCTAAGAGAGATAAAAGTTGTCCACACTATGACATGATGTGATTCCACTGAAAACTTGTTTTTAATGGATGGTGGAAGGGCTCATTGACAGAGCACCTACATATGAGAGCGTATTTATACACATTTTATCAGGTATTTTTTCTTATTGGCATGTTGCAGATCATTATTTTAAACTTGGTCAGTAGAGTTGATCTTTGAACAGTCTCCTGTAACGCCACAATTAAAAGGCGTTTCTGTCTTCCCTACTGTCAATCTTTCATACTCTTACAAAGCAGTTTTCCAAACGTAGCTCTTTATAAGTAGTTTCCCGCGCTCAGTGTTTGTTTTCTCGATATTAACAGCTTTTTCGTTCTATGGAAAATACTTTTACCACGTTCATTTCATGTTACTACGTATTTCTTATGTCCCTCTTCTTAAACTGTTCTATTTTCTCCATAGTATAACGCATTCACATATCCACGAACCGTTGTCCAAGTTTCAAAAATTCAGGACAGTCCTCTACCAAAATAATCACCTTTACAGTACACCAAATAGTGACAATATTAATTACCACTTCAAAGACGGTAAGTTACAAATTATTCTTACGTAAGTACGCTGCATCTGTTCCCCGTCATATGATTCCAACCGAACTAAAATTGAAATTACTGTACAGCTATATTGTTTTGTTCGTAGACACTACCGGTATTCCTGCTGCAGAGAAGCAATATAGAAAAGTATACGGCGAAGAAGAGGGGCTTGACCGCAGCCGTCCTCAATACGAAACATGGTAAACAAAAAACGTGACGCAGGCGAAGAAAAACTACAACCTCTACTGCAGAGCATCAGAGGGACTGCTGTGAAGGGAAAATGCAGCGCGTCGTAGCCAGCTGACTGTGTCCGTTCGTCCCAGGTCATTACTGCCAAGGATGACGTTTCTCCAGTTTTCGTGACACTATCCTTAAAAAAAAAAAAAACAAAGGTCATACAGCGAGCCACCCGATAGAAATGAAATGTCTTGTCGTTTGACAGTGCCAGTCCAGAAAAAAATCGATGTTAACAGTTTACAGAGTCCACTTACCAGCGAATATTTCGAAGTGTCAAACGATCTTTATGAAACTTGGCGGGTGTGTAGGAGGGGCAAAATAGTGCAATACATATTATATTTTGAGTCTCACTTCAATTTTAAGGATATCACGAAACGCAATTTGGCATTTAAATTTACGGATCTTTCTTCGAAACGTTTTGATATAAACGTTTATATGTAATTAATATTCTTGAAAACTTGATTATCAACTTTAGTAATAACCCGAAATTTTGCAAAATATCGCACCACCATTGATTAATTCTGAAAAAAAAAGGGAACTTTTGTTACCAGATAAATTAAAGAAATTTCCCAGTCACATACAGCCTTGTGTAACAAAGCTTGTTTCTGAAATGCCATTTCTGGAAAACAAACTGTACACAATGTGCTACGTCTGCATTTTCAACATTCCTAATTAAAATACCTAAATATTCACTATTATTGAATTTATTTATTTCTCTTGTATTTGTTTTATGTTTTAAACTGTTATTTTACTTTTTTTACATTTTTGTTTGTTTGTTTGCCGTGTCATATGGGTTTATTCTGTTAATTGTCCGCCACCTTAGCTGAGTGGGCAGCGCGCCGGCTTGTCATCCCCCGGGGGGAGGGTTCGATTCCCGGCTGGGTTGGAGATTTTCTCCGCTCATCCTCATCGACATCCTCGTTTCATCCTCTTCGACGTTTCATCCTCATCGACGCGCAAGTCGCCGAAGTGTAGTCACCTCAAAAGACTTGCATCCCCAGCCGGGAGACCCTCGCCACACGACATTTCATTTCATTTTGTTAATTGAAAAATAAGTAACTCATTATTACGATAAAAATGATTACAAAATTGATAATCTGTAAGGAAATGTTTAAAACAATGTCCCGAAATTCTCTACGTAATACACATGACAGAGAAGCCAATGTAAAGTAAAATTCAGTACGATTTTGTCACGGGTGATCCTCTAAATATCCTAATTTGTATCAGGCATATTTCAGTACGTTGGTAAGCCTTGGCGAAGATAATAAATTTTGTTCTAGCGACTGCAGGTTGATTGTATTGTTTCTCAAGTGGAGGTTCATTATGATGTCATTCAACAGAACTAGATCTGAAAATCTTCTCAGAAAGATCTTCCAACATCGAAAGCCGTATACATTCCACGGCTGTACCGGTGTCATCGAGCCCTTTGGGGTCACCAGGTGTTTTTGCCCTCTGATACGACGCTCAAAACGGTTTTATTTCACTCTGTCCACGCGCTTTTTTATAGTTTTAAAAGAAACTAACGGTTCGTTTGGAGCGAGAATTGGAGAATCTTTTCTGTAACCCCCATGTGTCTTTGTGTCAACTCTCGGGGCATGTGTTACCCCAAATGGGCGCAAACAAGAGAAGTATTGCCCTATTATGCCCCCTCTTCATACATCGGCCTAGCTTCATCAAGATCGTGTACTGTCACTTGGTAATGTTTCCTCGTTGGTTGGGAATGATGCCATACATATCTCTGGGGGCGGGGGGTTATACTGCGGTGTCCTAGCGACAAAGATGTCTTACTTGCTGCAGTGTCCAGTGTCAGTCTTCGATTCGAACCACGTTCGTGCTCTTTCGGATGAGTACTTCAAGCACATGTCATCAACATAGGCCAATGCACTGCTCGATGTCAGGCACCACCTCACTTGCTAAGTTTTGACAATTTCACATATGGCTCAAAATCATTGAGAACACGAAAGGAATAAGAAAAATGCTCACACAGACCACTGAAATCATATTTATGAGATGCGTCATGGGATCAGATGGAAATGAAGACATCATGGTTGAGTTGGGGAATCATCTGTTATCGAATTAATAAAACAAAAGAGTATAACGGCTGGAACAGACCGATAAGATGCCGGAAGAAAGATTAACGAAACAATGGACTACTGAGAACTGAACGAAAACGACATCCTGGAAGACAACGGAAGATGTGGCTAGAGAGATAATAAACACGTGATGGGACTACTGCTTGAAGCGATGAAGAGGAAGAAGAAGAAAAGGAGGAGGAAGAGGGGACAAAAAACATCAAATGACGCTACCAGTCTTTCGGCCGCCGGGTCGGTTCCAGAATTCGCGGTGCACAGAGTGATGGGACGGAGGGGCAGCCCTGGCTCTGGCTCTCCCGCTGACCCCTGCACTTTGTAATCGACGGGACTGCGGACACGGCCAGCCGGCGCCGGGCCAGTATTACTGCGCACGGCTAATTTCGCAGCTGCGATGGAGCCGGCGGCTTGCACCGAGAAATATCACCGCACCGCTCTTCCAACTGACACTAAGAGGAAAGACGCCTGAGCTAGAATGCAACAAGAAAATGTAAGTACCTTTACTGAATAAGCACATGCGTGCTGAAGTGTCAGGATAAGGTAATTAAAGCGCCTGAGATCACTGATTTGCTACTTAGGTAGCAGAACAACTGACGATGGTCGAAGTGGAGAGGATGTAAAATGCGGACTGGCTACAGAAAAAAAAATAAAAAATATTATGAGAAAGTAATTTATTAGCATGGAATACAAATTTAAGCGTTAATAATTATTTTTTGGGAATATTTGAATACAGCATAGTCTTGTACGGAAGTAAAACTTCGTCGATATACAGTTTATACACGAAGAGAATAGAAGCTTCTAGAATGTGGTGCTACGAAGAAATACCGGGTGATCAAAAAGTCAGTATAAATTTGAAAACTGAATAAATCACGGAATAATGTAGATAGAGAGGTACAAATTGACACACGTGCTGGGAATGGCATGGGGTTTTATTAGAACCAAAAAAATACAAACGTTCAAAAAATGTCCGACAGATGGCGCTTCATCTGATCAGAATAGCAATAATTAGCATAACAAAGTAAGACAAAGCAAAGATGATGTTCCTTACAGGAAATGCTCAATATGTCCATCATCATTCCTCAACAATAGCTTTAGTCGAGGAATAATGTTGTGAACAGCATGTCCGGAGTCATGGTGAGGCATTGGCGTCGGATGTTGTCTTTCAGCATCCCCAGAGATATCGGTCGATCACGATACTCTTGCGACTTCCGGTAAACCCAAAGCCAATAATCGCACGGGCTGAGGTCTGGGGACCTGGGAGGCCAAGCATGACGAAAGTGGCGGCTGAGCACACGATCATCACCAAACGACGCGCGCAAGAGATCTTTCATGCGTCTAGCAATATGAGGTGGAGCACCATCCTGCATAAACATCGTACGTTCCAGCAGGTGTTTATCAGCCAGGCTGAGGATGATGCGATTCTGTAACATATCGGCGTACCTCTCACCCGTCACGGTAGCAGTTTTGCTGTCCAGCGCCATCTGTCAGACGTTTTGTGAACTTTTTTTTTGTTCTAATAAAACCCGATGTCATTCCAAACATGTGTGTCAATTTTTACCTCCCTATCTACATTATTCCGTGGTTTATTAAGTTTTCAAATTTATACTGACTTTTTGATCACCCTGTACCTAAGATTAGATGGCAGATCATGTAACTACGGAGAAAATAAGGAGCGTACCGCACAATCATTAAAAAAATATTCGTATTTCTATAAAAGTGGTCACCCGTCATCACACGAACACTTCTCGCACGAAATTTTGGATCAATAAATGGAGAGCACTACAGAACATCATGAAAATGTGCGAAAAACAAGTTTCGGACCAAAAAACAAACAAACAAAAATTGTTTTTGAAAGGTGGGCCTCTGCAGCAGTATTTCAAAGAGTAAACGCGAGCGGTACACTGACCGTATTTGCTCATTGATTATGTTAAACAATTACTGTGCCACAATCATTCCTTCAAATAACTGGTAATGCAATCCAAAATTAGGAATATGATAGGGCTCAACATTCGCAAAGAGTTTCGTTTCGTTGAGATTTGAAATCTTGAGGAAATAAATTTTAGTCATCGAATATTCAATAGCAAATTTAATAATTAACTATTAAATCACGAAATACACTGAAAACGTTTAAATGTTGTTGTCATCCGTAGCTTTTGTAACAGGAATGAAAGACTTCATACTTTTACAAAAAATAGCGATTTGTTTCCTATTAATTTTTTCTACAATTTTCAAGCAGTAAGGGCACAAAATCATCCTGTCAAATTTATAAGTGGAACTAAGAATACGTTGCTTAGTGGGATTTCCTTGCTTTTATCGGCCTTTATCGATGAAATTAGTGACTAGGTTACCACTATGTCAGAAGTACAATCGAGTTATAATGGAAAGGAATGTCTACGTACAGTACATTTAACTTTATAAAGCAAGCAAACCTATCAGGTCATACAAATCAAACTTACAATATGAGTAAGAGCAATCGATTTCTGCAATTTTTTTATTCATGATACGTGAAGTTCAGAAGTCAAATATAAATACTCCTAAGCAGTTCGATGCAACTCTAAAAAATTCTCGAGAAAACCTGCTATGAAATATTGCGAGGAACTTTAATTCTCCAAAATGAAGGCGACTTAAATGGTAAGCAGTGTGGCACACCCGGTACCTTTGGAGAATGGTAATCATGTAACCAATGGATCACTGGTTCGAACTTCGCTATGGTTTTTTCTTAATTTTATGTTTTGGTTCATTTCGGATACCTTCATCACGAAATATAAAATTCCTTAAGTGTGTACTTATTAGCATATATTAGTTTTAAGCAAAACGCATGTCTTTTTGTTTCCAATTACATATTGCACGCAAAATTAAAATTTTGATTACAAATATAAATTCTTAATTATTGCTGTTATCTATATTATATGAAGGACTGTTAATCAAGACTGCTTAAATGTTAAAAAATCGTAAGGTAACAATTTTCGATAAAAATCGACAGTTATATCTGCAATGGAAACTGGAATTTTGTGTGCGATGTGTAATCATAAAAAGATGTGCATTTTTCATGAAACTAAATTAAATTTGTGATAATTAGCATGTATTTGATGAATTTTATATTTATGACGTTGGTACTCGAACTGAATAAAAAAAATAAAAAAAGACCACTCAGATTTGAATCAGCGATCCATTGATTACCTCATTAACATTGTCCAAGGCTTCCGAGTGAGCCACATTGCTTGTCGCAAAAATCTTTTCTATTTTAGGGAGTTAAAGTTACTCAAGTTCCACGCAAACTGGCATCGAACTACTTGGGAATGAGTGAGTTATGAACGTACCATAAACATAAAAAATTACAAAAATCCGACTGCTTGATGGTTTCCTTGAGTTATCATTTAACACATTTTGTATAGGTAGTGCTTAACTAAAAACAATGGAAATAATTGCAGCTTTTGTGTGACTACCATGACTCACGCGAGAAAACGAACACTAGAGTCGAGACCTATTAAAAAAGTTGATCTGGCTAAAATTATTCCAGAATAGAAGTGCTTGGAAATTACTGAAGAGAAAGCAACGAAAAGAGCATGGGCTCACGTGCCGCACTCACAGCTTGAGTCTTGCTAGTACCTATCCCCGAGCTTCCGTACTTCACACAGGCTCTCCAGGACACGTTGTAACGTCTCAGCTGGAACAGAGGATATCGCGGAGAAGTGACTTAGCCACTGATGGAACAAGTGCTTGGAAAGTTTTCGGCCATAGCGTCGTATCTTGTGAGCGGTGTGACTGGGAGCCTTTCAAGCAGTCATTACGTCGGAAAAGCCCCAAACAACACACTACACCCAGGAAAGTTACTTGCACAATGAATGTTTCGTTGTTCACAGCAGCGTCGGATGTTTTGACACACACTGGTAGCTTTAAATGCTCCCTAAAAGACAAGTTTTCGAATTAGAAACGCGGTCAAGCGCACACTTTTAATCTCTTACGGCGTTTCAGTTCACGCTTACCCGAGCACTGTAACTGGAAAAGACACATTCCCCCTATGGAGACGAGTGTAGAATCTGTGCAAACAGCTGGCCGCTGGCGCTAGGATCTATTGTGACGCCTGTTCCACTTTCTTTGGCAAGCGAGGGAACGACATTGTCCCAGTTCCAAGTGACCTCCGTCCACCACACGCTCGTATGTGCAAATGTGTTCTCGTTGTCAACGCCACGTGAAGTGTGTAGACTGGCCACGGAATAACCACAGTGAGCGACTACCACCACCTTGTGGCAAATGGTGGAGAGCAGAGCGGCACGGCGAGTATTATGTTTGGTGCCTTCTCAAGGCAAGTTCCTGGAGCAGGCAGGAGGTTGACAACGGGGACGCCACTGCCATCCTGTGCAATCGAAGCGGCACGCGTGTTGCAACACGAGGGAGTTCCATGTCGATTTTGAAGCACTTATAGCTAGAGGTACCAGTTTGTCGCTGTAACGCAAACGTGTACAACATTATAGCCATGTTGGACTTCCTATTAGACATGAGCGCCAGCGGCGAAACCGGTTAATGGTAGCCAAAGGGCACTGCCTTCAAATCTCCTAATGGGCGCTACTGGTAATTCTATCTCCTTGCCCTCTAAGAACTGTCCTGTTTTTTTTCTTTGTATTAGGCTATACGACAGCCCAAGTATTGAAGTCAAACATGATAACTATGTTAACACTGAAAAAACTCCAAAAATATATATTAACACGAATGAGATTTATGAAGGATGCATGAGAAAGTTAACAACTGAAACAGCACAAATTCATAACGAAAAACGTTCGACACTGCCTAATTACAGGACTGTTTTAATTTAACGCGACTCAAAAACCACAAGGTTAAAAAAATATTTAAAAAGCCACCAAAAACTGAACTACAAGTATCAAAATTAAATTAACATACAATATGTTACATAGTTAGCCTTAACGAAATGAAAAAGCGCGATCACATTCACTGAAGGCAACCATTTACTGTTACAAGAATTTATTGTGTTTTAAATTTTCCTGCAATATAAGGAACACGTTAACCAGCACACTTTCAGAAAAAAGTTTAACTTTATGTATGATCTTTATTACAATAAAGTTCAATTTAGTCCTTTTTCGAAGCATTTCCCGGCCACACAATCCCAAAGTGAGTACAAGATTCTATTAACGAATGCACTGCTAGCAGCACAAGAAATGAGACTTTTCAGCAAAGTAATAAATCCTGTTGGTAAATTTCCTTTTTTTTGTGCTGTTTTCACCTCCATTATCTTCCACCATCTGTCTGGAAGGAACAGTGTTAAAATTAAACCAGGAAATAGTGTGGCAGAAATATTATCAGAAACAGCAATTCTAAACCACACACAACTTGCAATCCACCCTGTATGCATCTCTATGAGCCAGTTTTTCCCACTTTCTTCGTGTTCAGATAGTGAAAGGGATCTAGTATTTGTTCCTTTAGGCTTTTTTTTATTACGTTCCTATAGGGTTCTATGACACCGCTTTCTAAAAGATCGAGCCACAGTTCGACAACTTGTGCTATATTTGCGCTGTCTACTCGTAGAAGGTCCAGGACTCTACAAAACTCTGACAGTTTTCCCAGATGGTGAGTGGCATCTTGACAAAATACATTATCCAAAATTTTGCTAAGGTCAGCAAGTACCACTTCAGAGTGCTCTGTTACAATTTCAACATATTTGGAATAATTACCAATAGAGGTGCATAGGCAATCATGCTGGGAGTTTCGCTTAGCACAAGTCAGGAGCTGCGGCTTAAGACAATTCTTTTTCTTTGATCATCCATGTGGTTGGTGATGGTTCTGAAAGTACTTATGAACATCGCCAAAACGCTTTACTACACTCACAGGTGTTACTACTTTTAAGAGTTGATTAACTTTATCATAAAAAATTTAAGTATTTCATTGTCAACAGGGAAAAAATTTAACTCTCTGGGCTTTTAAAAAATATCCTGCGTTTCTTTTCAAGGTTGGCTACTTGGGATGGAACTGTTAAATGAACTAAGCAATTTAGGTAAGAGTTCAGAGTACATAAAAGTCTGTAGAAGAGACTATCTTAGGAAATATCGCTCAAGTCCTATGGCACATAATAGGTAGCCCCCTTCACCAGTTAACAGTAGTAGTTTAAATGATGGGTAACGATATATGTATACTAGATCCATAGCACACAGACGAATGGTATTATCCTCATGAGAAAAGCAGACCTTCGGAGAGCAGTGTGCTATATGAACCTGGCCAGAACTGCTAGTATACACCAAGTATAGACTGGCACTTTGAGAAGGGTGGCTAGGGGGAGGGGGGGATTCTGGAATATGTGAAGCCCATTTAACACAGAGTAACGTTAGCTGCAAGTTTACTACATACGGCTCCGAAGCCGCGCTGTTGGCTGTTAGGCTGCTTGGTTCTAGGAAGCTTCGTATTCTTATGCTTGTTTGATACAGCGCTAATTTATTTGAATGTTATCTGCGCTGGCCAATTCGGAGTCCTATCGGCGACTGACGCTGCAATCCGAAAGCGCAGTCACGCTGAAAGACGACCGATTGGAATTAATGTCACAGTGTTGTTTAATTACCGCGGATGGTTCCACGGTGGAGTAAAGACAATTATCGCTTCATTTAATGTATACAGGGAAAGAGACGTGCTTACACGATGAGAATGAGTTATGAGTTTTCTTATTTTATTACAGCGAACATCTCTGAGTGCTGAAATTTTGGCAAGCGTTTCAAGTATCACGTGAATCTTGAGGCTAAATGCATTTTTTATCGTGTCAAGACGTCGTGTGCTTCTAACACCTTCAGGATATCTCTAACGTCAAATTGTATTGAAACATGACACACTAACACGACACCTGAAAATCGAGACAGTAAGTTTCATTATATATATATATATATATATATATATATATATTTTGTGTGTGTGTCTTTATACGAGAGGTATGTTAGAGTAAGTACTGTAATATGCTGCCCCGACTCTTCTTGTTACGTACTGTCTCCAAATTTCAGTAGTAAACCTCTTCCTGATGCAGTGCAGAAAGCCTTCTGTAGAGTCTGCTGCTGCAGTTCGTTGAGCATCTCTCGCGCTTACTAAACGCTCTGTCGGATCATCTCTTCTACAAACACAACTTGAAAGCATTCCAAAATGGAAAACATCCGGAATAGTTTGAACACGTATTTGTAAACCACATCACTTGTATGGATTACATTTCCTCAAGATTCGTCCACTGAATCTCAGTTTATCTGTATTCCCAATAGTTTATTTTATGTGGTTAGTATGTTTAAAGTCGCTCCGGACAGTCACTCCTAGGTATTTTACACTTGTTACTATTTCCAGTGATTTTAAGCCAACAGCATAATAGAATGTTAATGGATCTCTTCGTCTATTTATGCGTAATACGTTACACTTATTTGTGTTCAGGGCGAATTGCGACTCAATGCACCAATCATTGCTCCTCCATGGGCCTTGCTGCATTTTCTTTGGCACTTCAATATTCCTACAGCCAATGCTATCTTCTGTGGACAATCCCATGTAGCCTCCTAAGTTATCCACTAGATCATTCATATACATTGTAATCAATAACGGCCCTCTGGCATTCCCTTGGGATGCTGCAGAAATCAGCATATGTCTATTTCGACCCGTTAACAATAAAATATTAAGTTCGGTCTCTTAGAAAATCCTGAATCCAGTCACGAATCAGATACAGTACCCATACAGCTCGTATTTTGTTCACTAATCGACAGTGCGGAATTTTATCTGATCCTATCTGATGGCATCACCTAGGTGCCTCTGCCCATAGCAAGCCTGGCCAAACAGCGTTCCGCGAACTCTCCTGGCTAGCGCTACAAGTGCAGCAGCGAGTGGGTCTGAGGGACGAGGAGGAACAGGCAAAGGCTGCAGCCGGACGCCGTTAGAGCGGGGCTGTCGACTTGTCACACTTTGCCAACAATACCAACTGTGTTACAGTAAAAAAGGCCATGCAACGTACTCAATATGACAGCGGCCTATTGAGGGCTTGAAAAACTTCCACTGGAACATCATTACAAAACTGGTCACAAAGACGGTATGATGCGTTCGTCTTCTGACGAGCAAGAGTGAATGTTAATGAGGCTATCTGGGGGGGGGGGGGGGGGTGAATGGAGCCAAGTAACCATATCTTTTGTGGTGTACATCACCTATTGTTTGATTTCATTATGTCTTGACACAAGGAGGGAATCATTTGGTAATAGATATGGCGGACAAGATTAATGTTATCAAACAGAAATTAATCCTATGGAAAAATCATCTTCAAGTTGATGACCTGAAGCATTACCCAAAACTCAAGACCGTCATTTGTGAACTAGACATGACTATGTTTCAATAACTGAAACCATTTTATGTATTCTCAGAAAAGTTCGAAAACTTTGCACGTTTAAGACTAATTTCGATTTATATGTCAAACTTGTCTCACTTTTGGTTGCTGATACAACAACTCATTACCTCTGACTTGAGCTGATAGACGTACAGTGCAGCACCGCGCTCCATGACTTGTTTGTTCAGTCTAGAAATTTACAAGACACTCATAAAATGTTATCCTAAGAGCAAAATCCTCGACTACACAGACCAGTCGCTAAAAGTTACTTCAGTGTTTGGTTAAACTTTTTCTTCTGTTATAAAACTGAGAAAGCCGACAACTTTCGGGTTTAACAGATTTTAGTCTTCTTAACCTATATTTTTGTATTACGAACCATAGTTCCGGATATATTACATAGTCTAAAATCTAAATATACATAAATTTATAAACATCACTACTTTATATTAAACGCCTGTATGTAAAATGTAGACTGGCAATGGCAAGCAAATCGTTTCTGAAGAAGAGAAATTTGTTAACATCGAGTATAGATTTAAGTGTCAGGAAGTCGTTTCTGAAAGTATTTGTATGGAGTGTAGCCATGTATGGAAGTGAAACATGGACGATAACTAGTTTGGACAAGAAGAGAATAGAAGCTTTTGAAATGTGGTGCTGCAGAAGAATGCTGAAGATAAGGTGGGTAGATCACGTAACTAATGAGGAGGTACTGAATAGGATTGGGGAGAAGAGAAGTTTGTGGCACAACTTGACTAGAAGAAGGGATCGATTGGTAGGACATGTTTTGAGGCATCAAGGGATCACAAATTTAGCATTGGAGGGCAGCGTGGAGGGTAAAAATCGTAGAGGGAGACCAAGAGATGAATACACTAAACAGATTCAGAAGGATGTAGGTTGCAGTAGGTACTGGGAGATGAAGCTTGCACAGGGTAGAGTAGCATGGAGAGCTGCATCAAACCAGTCTCGACTGAAGACCACAACAACAACAACAACAACAACAACAACAACATGTAAAGGTTTTTGCAATTCACCTTACTGTATTAGCACTACCTACCTAATGTACTTATTTAACTAAATTTCCTTTGGCGCAATAATAAAAACTGGAAGATAAATACTGTTGATAAAACCTCCCTCATAAATGTAGGCTGCAATATTCGCCTTTCAGAAGCAGTCGCGCTATTTTGCAAGCACGTCTTCCTAAGTTCCCTGCACGTACAGCATTCAGCCGTCTCACTCACGTTGCTGCTCAGAGCAGCGCTGTGGTGGTAAAGTCAGAGCGCTCAGCAGATTTGGTTGGTGCTCTCTGAGCGCAAACATTGGTCAGGCCTAGTCTACGGCGTTTCTCAAGGTCATTACCGGAGTCCACGTTGGTTTTTGGATACGATTTTTTAGCGTTCCAGAACCATCACTACGCGCGAGCATAAAACCTTGTACCATAATTCTGTGGCAGACTGACGTTCGCAATATACAGGCCTACAATTACGCGCATCTGCCCAACGACACTTTCTTCTTACTGTGCATCGCTCAACACAAAAATATCTAGCTGCGCTAGTATCATCCTAACGTCGACACTTGAAACAAACGTTTTGGCAGTAAATAGCTTTCCGTAGATCTCGGACAGTACGGCAGCTTTTGGGAGGCAAGCTAGACATCCCAGGTGCTGCTAGCCAACAGTGATGCGCGCCGTCAAACAAACGTACGGCGAAACTTGCTCCTCTACAGCTTACGGAACCAGAGCCTCGTATGTAGGCTGTTCTTGCAGGGTAGGCAACATTAAAAGCAAGTAGCATTTGTGTCACGTATTTTTAGTAAAGAGGAGATTTACAGTCGATCAACGGTCGCCTTAAGTTTCTGCATACTCTAATCTGATATCTTATTGCTACAGATTACAAAATACTACTTAACTACTACATGATGCTGCTGCTAGTAGAATTACTGGATAACTAACATTGGCATCCCCCGAAAATAACTCTGGCCGACCTGTACAGATTCCCGCGTCTACACAATCCTCTTTCAGCAGTGTTAAATTACAGTAGAGTACAGTAAATCCCGTTTGTTGGACTGGAAGTAAGTAGGCGCTAACCGGTAAGACAGACTATTCTGACAAATTCTGGTAACCTCCTTTCCCTCACATCCGTTACTATTCGCGCCAACCAAAATACAGCAGCTTGTAGAAAATGAAGATGATCGCGCTTCGAAGTCTCGTCGACAACAGGCGTAACGTTGCAACGGCAGAACTGTATAGGCTTTGCGGAGAATTTAGGATAGTGTCCCAGTGAGACTTACCGTCTCAGCTGGAAGCGTCGTGTAAAGTGTGCCACAACGCTAGTGGCATATGATGTTTCAATAGGATTGAAGAAGCATTTGGCCTCACGAGACACGGAGCACGCAGATTTGTTTGCTGTAAAGGAACTCTTCTCGGCGTATAAGTACGACTTTCGTCTGTGCAGATTAAACCAAGCAATCCACTGTGGAGCCATTCGCGGTAATTAAAAAGCACTATGTAGTTAACTCCAGCCGATCGTCTTTTAGCGTGACTGCGCTTCCAGATTGTGACGTCAGACGCCGGCGGGGCTCTCGATTGGCCAGCGCAGGTAGTAATGAAAGAAATTACCAAGAAAATAGCATCGGATCTATCACCTGAAAGCACGCGAAGCTCCTTGGCACCTAACAGCGTAAAGCCAACAGTGCCTGCTTCCGAACCGCAACTAGTACAGCTGCAACAAATTTTAATCCATGTGACATGGGCTTTATACCCCTAGTATCCCCTGCCCCCTCCCCCTTCTCAAAATGCCAGGTTATATTTGCTTACAGCAGTAGTCCTCCTAGACTCTGTACTGACCGACAAAACAAGCCCTGATACGGGAAAGAAACAGAGTGCACCCCAATCAGGCCGCCTTCGCTGCTCTCCTGCTAATTCATTTCTGTCTAAACCTACGCGTGTCAAAGAAAAACAAAATGCCGCTTGTCAAACTTCAAAATTGGTTCAAATGGCTCTGAGCACTATGGGACTTATGAGGTCATCAGTCCCCTAGAACTTAGTACTACTTAAACCTAACCAACCTAAGGACAGCACACACATCCATGCCCGAGGCAGGATTCCAATCTGCGACCGTAGCGGTGCTTGTCAAACTGGAGAAGTCTACTGTTCTGTACAGTCCGAATTCTCACTTGCCAGGTACAGACTAAGCTGTGAACTGCTTATAAGGCGTTAAGGCAGCCAATGAGCTTCGAACTTAATGTCTCATTTGCTTTAATGTATTTTCTTTATTCACAGCTACGTGTAATACTCTAGATAATAGCTCGAATGGCGAATTCCAAGAAAAGTGGTAGGCAAAATGAATTATTGAAGAGGGAGGGGAGCACTCATGTGAACTATTTTTAGTAGTTCGATGCAGCTACAATAATTAATTTTCAAAAATTGCATGACGGCTTACTTAGCTTACGAATATCCAAGGAAGATATCCAGCCCACATGCGATAAGTAAGACCAACATCTTCAACACAAGGTTTTTCCTGATAATACTTCCTTCACACTGTAACTAGCTTCGATGTCAGCGAAAAATTACCAGCACAGGGTACTTACCGATCGTGGATGCTGAAATAAGAATCAACTGCATGATCATTCAGGTACGTGTTGTTTTAGCGCCTAGTGCATTTCGCAAAATAGTGTCGTTCTCGCAGTAAAGGACCTAGCACTATCAAGACCATGACAACTGTTATAAATTCATTGAACACCCTGTAGTATAAACTAATGTTATATAACAGCGTTCTTGGGTACGCCCACTAGATCCAGAGGAGGCTACACAGGCGGTAAATGGATGATAGAGGCACTGAAAACCCTATAGCAATGCAATGGAGAAGTCCAGATAGGCAGATGTATTTTCCAAGACTACTAGTTCTCTGAATTACGTTTTGTAAAGAGCCTAAACCATAAGAACATTTAGCGAGCTGGAAACATTAACTGAAACAGCTGACGCCATTGTTAAGGTACGTCAATATATCCTATGCCAGTAACAAGTCGCAGTATGGGTTCAACTTTAATGTTTCTTTGGCGCAAACACATCGCGGGAGGTGGACCAGTGATTACGACACTCGACTTGCAAACGGTAGGAGCCATCCAACGTTAGTAATTTCGGATCCACATAGGTCCTTCGTTCCTTATAACAGAATTAGAGAAGTCAGCTACGAAAACCGTGTGGAAAGAGATGTTATTGCATCCATGTGCTTTAATACAGTATGTACCTGATGACTGGAACGATTTTTTTTTTTTTGTCTATGCTTCCGGCTTATGAGAAAGTGACATAGAAAATATTTCAGTACATCGACTGCTCACAGAGTTTTTAAACAACCTGCCGCACTGATAAGCGGGGCTTACGAAGTTCGCTCTCTGCTATTCTCTTCACACTTATAGCATTTGAAGGTCAGGGCCCGAAGATCAATTTCGTAGAGCAGCACCAGGCAATAAAGCAAAAACAAAATAAAACTTGAAAAACTGTCATTGAAGATTAGAAGATTTCCGAGCGCTGTTTACTACAAAACATATGTTGCATTTTTTTAACTCATTTTCAAAGTATCTGACGCTTGAATTTATTCATGGGAGGTCAATTCTGTAAGGAATCTGGGTTTTATTAGTTCGTTAATAATCTGCAAATGCTTTACACTTAAAAGGCTCGTAAATCATCTAAGCTGATTTTTCTTTTTTTTCATAAATGCATCGTACTTTCGTAAGAAACTGATGTCCGGCCACTGATCTTCGGTACCTGTAAGTATGAAGGAAATCGTCCCTTTGCGAGAGTTTCCCGCAAACTGCATCAAACATGGAGCATGCCGAATGAGCGCTGACACGTGAGATCTATTTGTGTGAAAATATCATAAAGCCTAAAAGAACTTTAAAATAACATTTCTTTCATTTTCTATCAGATAACTATGGTCAGGAAAAAAGCAATGTGGTCAGGGAAAAGAAAGTGAAACAAATCGCTGTTTCATGCTCTACTTTACTCCCTCAAACTAATGGACTACACCTTTCCAGAGTCTGATCGCCCCTGCGTAAAATTCAGACACCAACACACGTAAAATCGAAAATGTATCACATACTAATGTGTTGATTTGGTGCTTGTACCATGAAGATACCCTATGCGCGCATTCTAGGAGGGCTCTTGACGAGGTGACTGACGGAGTAGGTAAGTAGGTAAGTCGATAGAAATCGAATTACGTCGTTTAGTATTGTTTGCTTTTTTGTTGGAAAAGAACACTTGTTAGTGCGTCTACAGATTCAGTAGTGCATCCGTCGAGTTAACAATAGCTGAAATGTCACATGTAAATGAGTTTGAAATAATAATATTTGTTGAGACTTGAAAGCAATAATTACTTTGTTGTCGAATAGTTATAGTTGGTACCGACCGCAAAGCATTCACAGCTAGTCAGCAAAGTTCGATTTTTATCGATTTGGCCGCTCTCATCAACCATACTGCAGAGAGAATGCTTACACCAAGGGTATAGTATGCAGACAGACATATGTCTTACACGGTCCTCAAATTAACCGGTATTTAAATGGCAATATACGAGGGTAATCCCAAAAGTAAGGTCTCCTATTTTTTATAAGAAAAAATTTGAAAATTGTAACTACTGTAATTTCGAAAGTTTGTCTGCCTGGAAATGTACTGTTGTCCCAAGCATATTGCAACAAACGGTGTATTTCTATCGCTGCTCGTTTAGTTTTTATTGCCGTTTCAAATATACCGGTCATTTTTGAAACACCCTGTATATAGACCTGTTTATTTCTACAATGGTTTACATCAGTTTACAGCTTGAACATTTAGCTATTTTTCGACATAATCACCATTTCTGTCTACGTATTTTCGTAGACGCTGTGGTAGTTTTTGTATGCCCATGCCATACCAGCTCGCGGCCATGCTGTTCAGAAAGTTATGAACCTCTTCTTTCGCCTCGTCCTCGGAGCTTTGTCGCTGGGACCAAAATTAACGCTGGCAGGCACTGTGAGAGACTGAAAAAAACTCAAACGGGCAATTCAGAATCGGAGAAGAGGAATGTCGAGCAAGGGCGTACACATTCTCCATTGACAACGCTCGCCCGCACATAGGCAAACCGTTGCTTTCCTGCAACAGCTTCAGTGGAACAATCACCCACCCACCCTATAGTTCTGACTTGGCGTCCAGCGACTATCACCTGTTCTCTAGGTTAAAAGAACGTTTGGCCGGGAAGCGAGTCTGCTCCGACGACGAGGTGAAAGAAAAGGTTCATAACTTTCTGAACAGCATGGCCGCGAGCTGGTATGGCATAGGCATACAAAAACTGCCACAGTGTCTACAAAAATGCATCGACACAAATTGTGATTATGTCGAAAAATACCTAAATGTTCAAGCTGTAAACTGATGCAAACCATTGTAGAAATAAACAGGTCTATGTACTTATAAAAAAATACGACCCCTTACCTTTGGGATTACACTCATATGTTAAAAATATATGTATTACACCTGCAGATCTGTCGAGAGCTACCATCTATATATGAAGCACAAAGTTGACTTGTCTGCTATAGCGTATAATAATGAAGTGATGTAACGACTTCGATTTAACCTTACGAATTATTTAGAATGCAAGAGTGTTAAGAGCCCTTGTACAGTTCTATGGCGTATACAAATTGTGGAAAACGACAACGACGGAAACGCATGTGGTGCTGATTCAAGTGCCCATAAATGAAAACGGGAGCAGAAAATGTGTTAACATACTCGAACCATTCGTAATTTATATGGGTTATCAATCTTAACTTTACTTTCTATGTGTTCGACACACTGTCATTGATCTTGAAACATCAAAGCAAATAGTTGCGGTCTTCCGTGCGTGGACACTAATCTGTAACGGGCTCTACATCCCTTCATAGTTACAGCGTTCCACGCCAATTTGAACCTGTTTAATGTATTTAAGCCCTGCAGTCCCTCTACGATCCCCCCCCCCCTCCCCCGTCTCCTCTTCATTACCAAATCGTGTATTCTTAGTTGCCTCAGGATATGTAGTTTGTATCAGCTGACAGTACCTCGTTACTTATCCGATTTACCCATTTAACCTTCTGTATTCTTCTGTAATACCACGTTTCAATAGCTTGTACCCTCTTGTCTCAAAAATCATGATTTTATTGGCAGAATTGTGTGTGTGGGGGGGGGGGGGGGGGGGGGGAATTGTCGAAGGGGACCAAGAGATGAACACAGCAAGACCACCACCACCACCACCACCACCACCAACAACAACAACAACCAAAATTATCTTTTTCAGAAAAGCTATTCTTCTTATTGCGCCAGTCTAAAAGCAGAAGTAAATACGATATAACATGCTGCCCTAATAGCGAAACTTATTTACTGCTATTACTGCCTCTCACCCCAATCTAAATCAGTATTATCTGATTTAATTAAATTACACTATTATCCTCCCCTGGCTTTTGTGTTGTTCATCTTGTAACCTATTTTCGTGACAATATGCAATCCATTTTACGGATCTTCCAGGTCATTTGCTGTCTCTGAAAGGATTACAATTTCGTGAGGAAACGAAGTTTTTTTTGTTTGGTCCCCTGAATTTTAATTCCCTGTCCAGATTTCTCCTTTGTTTCATTCACAACTTGCTTAATGGACAGACTGAACAACATACGGGATAGGCTATAACCGTGTTTTAGATCTTTCTCATCAACTGTCTCCCTTTCATATCCTTCGACTCTTGTAACAGCATTTTTGTTTTTATCCCCGTTGCCTTCGGAATTTCAATGAGTGTATTCCAGTCAACATTGTTGGAATCCCAATACGACGATCGTCATCGTAGCGCACAGCAGTCTGCCATCACATTTAAACGGACGTCGGTAGTACGACATGTGACGTTCCACGTTTCAATCTAGTCCAAAAGGCGCCATTGCTGGCAGTGACGAGCAACTTCACAAATGTTGCAAACGTTTACTGCTGCTAAGACCAATATCGGTATTTTGTTCGTGTCTTGTGATAGCACCAACCGGTATTTTTTTATATAAAGAGTGTCTTGACAAATTAACACGTAACGAACATGATTTTATCAGACGTAGCTACCTCTTACCACTCGCCTATCCTCGTAAGAAGTTACGACACGAATAGCCACAGTGTTGGTGATGGCAGAGCCCACAGTTCCGTGTTTTAACGGCAAACTGGCAACACCCGTTGGGCTGGTGGCCCAATGGAAGTCGCACCCAGCTGGGCTGGTGGGAACACGGGACGGACAGCGAGGGGACCGCACCAGCTGCGAACAGGAAGACAATGTGCCGCGCAGATGTGTATTATGCGCCCTGAGCCCCCTCTAAATGATTCTATTTATAAATCAAGCGCCCAGCGCTCTGACACACGGCACCAGTGCTAGCTGGGCTACAGTCTGAAATACGAAAGGAAAGCTGGGCCCAGTGTCACACACGGCCACAAAAACAAACACGCTCACGCTCGCTCGCTCTCTCTCTCACTCTCTCTCTCCTCTCTCTCTCTCACACACACACACACACACACACACACACACACACACACACACACCACCGTCAATGTTGGCAACACTGAACGTACAGGATTTTTGTTTTATATAATACCGTACGACACTTCTGGGAACACTGTTCACTCTTATCACATACATGATAGCGGTTTAACCGCTATAGTTTCTTCAGCAAATTTCTTCTTCTTAGCTGCCTATTCGAGCATCCTGTAGGGTCCAAAATTTTGTTTATTCAGACACGCGAAACCGCTACCAATGTACTGGCGGCCCTCTACAGCAACGCGATCGTCATTTCACGAAGTCGTCGCTGGGAACAACAAAGCACCATCGCAAAGAGAAATGCGACGGAAGTAACCAGCGACTCTAAACTACATAAAATGTTAACTAACGAGACCGCTTAAAAATAACAGCCTTTTTCACCAACAGCAACCGATACTTCACTGAAATATGTTCTTGCCGATAGCCTGCAAAAAAGTATCTAAGAACAGGTCTGACTAGACAAAAGAAAAATCTAAAACAAGAGCAACAAAAATAAAAACACGATAAAAGCTTATTCATAGAAAAAGTGGGACAAGTTACTAACGAAAGCAAAACAGAGGTTCCACGGCCAAGAGTAGTCAGCAAAAATCAGGTCATAGAAATATCATTAAGGCAGACATTACGTATTACGTTTAGTGAAAAACTACAGCGATTACTTTTTGCAATTATGCACAAAATTTATTTACAAGCTGCATCGTAATTTCTTTTGTTACGCGATCATCGTGAACAATCCCGAACGAAATAAATTTAACAATACAAAATTATTTTTTCCGTCATATAGTTTCAGTTGAATTTACATGCGATAACAAGACTGGAAGGGGGAGGGAGGGAGCGCAAGCATTGAAACCAAACAATATTAGATACGGGAAAGGAGAGTGAAGGAAAGATTTGATAAGGTTATAATTCAATAGTTATCTGGTGCCTGTGAGGTCTTACGTCCAGATCTCGTTAACTTCAAGAACATCCTCCCACATAGAATGAGTGACGATATCCCACGCAAAGATAGTTACACCCGAAACAATGAAACCACATCAAATATCAGATGTATCGGTGAAAACATGAATATTTTAACTGTTCCACGAATGTTACATACAAGAAAATAGGTACAGGTTCTTTACCGTTGGACACAAGATAGATAAGGATTTAATACCCCGTCGACGAGGTGGTCATTTGATCTGTAGCACCAGCTAGTTTTTGGAGTAAGATGGGTAAGTAAATCGAGACGCTGGACAAAAACAACAACAACAACAACAGGAGCAGCAGCAGCAACGAAATTAAGATAAAAACTTGCTCAGGTAATTAGTGCAACATAGATCGCCATGATAAAGAGTAGTAATAGTCATATGTAGTAATAGTCATGTACTAAGATGAAGCAAAACTTTAGATTCGGTATTTGTTAGAACGCATAAAGTGGGCTTCCTAGCTGGCGAGACCCCCTCCATGTGCCATCATCAGATTTCTTGCATAACCACGCTACTCGCTCATCAATGATACAGGACTCCAGCGAACAATGACACCTCTACCGCTTCCATGCCCAACGGATTCTCAATGCTACCATGAGTCATCTTTAGCGAGAGGCAATGCGGCCCGATGAGAGCTCTTACGAATCCTGTAGCTTCACTTGCTACACAGAAACGGGAGTGTAGCAGCCGTTACAGACGGATCAGCCAGGCTGGCTGGGGCGAGAGCTAGCTGCCCGCAATGGCGGCGCGGAATACTCACCAGAAGGGGCTCTGTTCAGAGCTCTGCACGGTCGGACGCCTCGGCGGGCTGCGGATCGTACCGAACCTGAAGACGGACATCGTTATTTACAACACTGCGCGACTAGTCACAGTTCTCTACGGCGAAGCGCGGCCACCCAACTAAACGGATGCGAAGCTATCAAATTTACAAAAATTTACACCACTTTCGAAACACTACGGTCGGATTACAACGGACGATGAACGACGGCGGAAGTTCCTTTTCCTTAATACTTTTCTTCTTGTACTGCAGGTCCACACACGGAATCACCACTGCTTTCTTCACGGCACAATTTCGCTCCGAATACGAAAAATTAATTACCCGATTGAGTTTTCGGAACACGGAATCTGACGGCAATTTTGAAAGAGTTTGCACGAGCGTTTTATAAATTCTTTCTTATTTTTTCTTAAGCTCGACGCACTCGGCAATAGACGGAACGAATAGCTCGTGTGTACTAGCGGAGAAACCGGAAAAAAAATTACGCGACGCGGAAAGGGAAGAACGGGGCAGTCCAGAACCGGAGGGGCCCTCGCATGTCACGGATCGACAACGAGCTCACGCCAGTGCTTTTTCCTCCGCTTGAGCATCTTGCGGTGGCGGGCGAACGTCGTCGGCGGTCATCGCGGCGGCTGGCGTCGCCGCATCCACGGAACACGACCTCGCGCCATCGCTGTCTGTTACACACTGAGCGCCGGGGTCGCCCGCTGCCGCCGCTCAGCGCTGGATGCTGGTGCGCCGTTGCTAGGCGACCGCTACCACGCATGCCCGGCGGCTGCGATCGATGTCAGCAAGCACACTGGGACCTCCCCTCCCCTTCACCCTCTGCCTTATCTCTCGCGAGCGCGGCAAACATCCTGTGGAGACGTTAGGCGGGGGTCCTGTAGCGGTTTTATGAGGCGACGCGTGTGCTTCCTTCGCGGCTAGGCTTCAGCCCGAACAAAACCAGGTTGGTGGCACGTTAGATGCGAAGGAAATTTTTTCATTCAGCGTATATAAGAACTGCAGATTAGCCACTGTGACACCAAGAGGGTGGAGATTCAAAGGTGCTGAAATGGCCAGAAAGCCAAGGCCACCTGATTAAATTTACGCGTGGGGTCACGTTTGGTGGAAAATAAGCACACAGGACAAAAATAATTCGCAACCCCCTAGCACACGTCACGCTAATGCCGCGTAACCTCGCCTCTAACCTTGATAGTGATCTCGTTTTGACGATAGTGAGGCTTGCCAATACTTTTACACATCCTGCTCAAGCCAAGCATTGATGATTAGATCCATACGGTTACCGAAGTGCGGGAATGTTGATTACTGTTGCAAATAGTGCCAGACATACCCGCATTATATGGAATGACGATCGGGTGACTGCGGGACAGTCGAGGTGCGGTAGAGTGTATCAGGCGTTCTTCAGACTGCGAACGTGTGGGTGCAGCTCTGCGAACACGTCTGTTGTCACCTTGCAGACGGGAGTGTCCACAGCACGCTCATCATAATGTAAAAGGAAGGGCTATACATGGCCGTCGAAAATTGAGATAAACATCTCCTTCATATTTACGGAAACCTGTATCAGTAGGCCAAAGACATGGTACAAAAACATTCCCAAAAGAACACACAACCATACCTGGCTTGAACTACGCCCTCCACACATTACGGGGTAAACGCCATATTGAAGCCTTGCATCCGCTGAAAAGAGAAAATCGCAACTCGTCGGACCACATCACACACCTCCAGTCAGCTACTATTCCGCATCTGCGTTTGGCCCACCGATGTCGTGAGCTACTGTAAGAAATGGCCTTTTCCCAAGTATCCGAATCCTCATGCCCATCACAAACAGTTTCCATCAAAATATTAACTCGGAAACTGGTTTCCATGCTTTAACTAACAGTAATAGTTGCTATCTGGTTTGAGAAATTTTTCAGTGACAAGGCGTGACATTCATCTCTTGGTTCCCGTTGGTTATGCTCTTTTTTTTTCCAAGTTTTACGTGTTGTTACATGGCTGTGAGTGGCACAATTCCGACTAGATACGTTGGATAGTCTCCTTTGATACACCAATATACTGGGTAACTTCATTCACCATGTGCTCATGTGCACTTCCAAACGCGACAGGTCCTTGCTGCTATTTTTCACGAATACACGTCGACCCATCCACTGATCTAATTCCATATAACCGACAGCCAACTTGCACATATAAGCCACTCCACTATCGTTACTTACCGGCAGCAATCGAGGGTCAGATGATCGCCTCGTACCAGCCCTATACCATCAACAACACTCCAATATACTCTTAAAGAGGAGGAGGAGGAGGAGGAGGAGGAGGATGATGATTTGTTTGTGGGGCACTCAACTGTGCGGTTATCAGCGCCCGTACAAATTCCCAACCTTTGCTCAGCCCAATGTCGCCACTTTCATGAATGATGATGAAATGATGAGGACAACACAAACACCCAGTCATCTCGAGGCAGGTGAAAATCCCTGACTCCGCCGGGAATCGAACCCAGGCCCCCGTGCTCGGCAAGCGGGAACGCGACCGCGAGACCACGAGCTGCGGACTCTTAAGGAGGTGGCTAATATTTTTCCCCGTGATTTTTCCCTTACCAGCAGCCGAGCGAGTACGAAACAGCAAGGTTGTATTTATTAAAGTTACGAAGCCAGATCCGGCGATCGTACTGAGTAATGTCTCTGATGATGATGATGAGGTTCCATACTCCGAGGAGCGTAGGGGACGATGCGGGAGACCCGCACCGCCGTACTAGGCAAGATCTTAGTGGAGGTGGTTTGTCATTGCCTTCCTCCGACCGTAATGGGAATGAATGATGATGATTATGAAGACGGCACAACAACAACCAGTCATCTCGAGGCAGGAAAAATCCCTGAACCCGCCGGGAATCGAACCCGGAACCCCGTGTGCGGGAAGCGACAACGTTAGCACAAGACCTGGAACTACAAAATCGCTGCTAATTCTTTCCAGGAATCATTATTTCATCTGGCCTATCTACAGAAATCTTTGGTGCGGTTGGACCTACGGAACGGTAACGTATACCTGCATATCTCGAGCACGCAAGCCACTCCATCTCGGCAAAGTCCACCTCGCTATTTGCTACTGCAGCACAGATTCAGCAAAGACAAAACTAATATTTCTCGCTGACAAGCAGCTCAACTGTCTGGTTCAATGATGGCACCCTCGACAATAGGATATTCCGGGTGTAAAATAATTCATTCGGACCTCCGGGAGGGCAAAACTCAGGACGATATCAGGAAAAACGAATCTGGGTTTCTACGGACCGGAGAGTGGAATGTTGGATGCCTTTATCTGCAGTTAGAGTAATATAATTTAAAACAGGAAATGGGTAGGCTGAAATTAGATATTATGGGAATTAATGAAAGCGTAGTTGCAGGAAGAACAAGTCTTCCGGTCAGGTGAATGCAAGCTTATAAATACAGAGTCAAATAGGGGTAATGTATGAGCAGATCTAATAATGAATAAATACGAATGCGTATATGGGACTATAATCAGGGAAGCAAACATTATCGTAGCCAAAACAGACACAAAGCCAACACCAGAGCAGTACATTTTACATGCCGATTAGCTCCGCATATGAAGATACTGAAAGAATTTATGAGGAGATGAAAGAAATTTATCAAATAGTTAAGGGAGCAAAGGAGACGAAAATTGATTGATTGATTAATTAATTTTTTGGGTTGGGGGTTGGGAATGGAATTCAACAGTACGGAAAGGAAGAAATGAAAAAACAGTAGTAGAATGTGTACTGGCGAAAAAGGAATGAAAAAGGAAGCCGCAGAAAGTTAAATCTGCGTCGGGTAGATATCGTCGACCAAAATGGACGTACTGCTAAGCGCTGTGCCAGCGCGATATTTGTGCTAAGAGGTCCGCCTGCTTAGCTGGGTGGTGACGTGCTTGTCTCCCATGCAGCGGGCCCGGGTTCGATTCCCGGCCGGGTTGGATAATTTCTCCACTCGAGGACTGGGTGTTGTGTTATCATTTCATCCTCATCACCGGCACACAAGTCGCCCAATGTGGCGTCGACTGCAATAAGACTTGCACTTGGCGGCCTAACTTCCCCGGATGAGGCCTCCCGGCCAACAATGCCCTACACTAATTTCATTTCATACTAAGAGCTCTCACACTAAGTAGAGCATCAACGACGGGCAGTCGAAGTTATAAGTATTACAAAGAAGGAATAAAGTTTAGTATCATGTTTTACCCAGGAACCTGACTGTAGAGCTCATACACACTGAAATACCTGCTTCACAGTACCGCAGCGAGCCGCTAAAGGAGTCTAAATAAAATTGCTAAGTTCCTTGATGAAGTGGGGGTATTCAGCGGCAATTCGGATTCTGCATTACGAGGGAAATAACTCTACAACCGTGTGTATTGGACAGGCGGCAGTGTATAGCAACACTGCACCATTATATGACACGGTGGTTAGGTTACCCAGATGCTTCCAGTATTATAATGATTTTAGGTGAGGATCGCTCACCATCGTCCTGAAGAAAAGTCAGCATACCAATTCCATAGGTGGGGACAAAGGCTGTCCCCACATGCAGAGCAGTTTATAATGCTTTAAAGTCTGTCTCCCTTCCGCATCAATTTAGGGGGAAGGCCCAACAGTTCACAAAATTTCACCACTTTTGCACCATTGGAATCAGAATCGGCGAGAATGGTAGGCAAATCTCCATCGAGACTGAGGGGTGACCTGATATCATCATGTAAGACACACGTTGTCAAAATATGTTACCCTGAGCAGAGTAGTGGATCCTCCCGCCGGAGGAGGAAGCCACGTGTTAAAGAGATATGTTCGATGCGCAGCCTGGTACGCAGAACCTCCTTCCAATGATGAGGCTGACGAAGTCCGCCATGCTTGTGGGGTCGATTAAAGCGACTGCAGTTTGTCTTTCGTCACCTTCAACCATTCAGCCTCCCATTGATGGAAATGATGGTTGGTAGGTTTGATTAAAAGAGGGGGGAAATGGCCCAAATTACGAGGTCATCAGTCCCTTGTTCTGAATAAAAGAAATCCACAAATATGAGAATAAAACAAACGAGACTGACAACTCAAAACGGAATGAAAGGTAAAAATCACAAGAACGATGAAGGGCAACAAACATGTAAATGGACAACAGGGGACAAGAAAACCACAGAAACGCAAGAAACGGAATGAAGAGGTTAAAACATAAAAGCAAATTACCATGGCTGGCTGACCATGAGAATAAAAAAAGGAGAAGCCAGCCACTAGGCAACACATTAAAACCTCCACCCTAAATTGGCCAATGAGGAGCTGTCAGATACAATTAGCGACCAGTAACCCCATATTTCGTCGCTGAGCAGTCAAAGTGGAACAATGCACCAGAATATGGGACACTGTCAACTGGGCGCCGCACCTACTCTCAGAAGGGTCTTCACGGCACAGGAGTTAACTGTGGGTCGCCCAAGCGTAGCCAATGCGGAGCCGGCATAGGACAACTGATTCCCTGCGAGAGGCCCGCATGGAAGACTTCCACACATTCGTAGTCTCCCTAATGACACGCAGTTTGTTGTGCATACTGTTATGTCATTCCGTCTCCCAAAGCCGAAAAACCCTACAGCGTAAGGCAGAACGCAGGTCAGGTTCAGAGATGCCCATCTCCAGAAGCGGTTTTCGCATAGCCTGTTTGGCCAGCCTGTCGGCAAGTTCGTTGCCTGGGATGCCGACGTGTCCTGGGGTCCCCACAAACACAACTAAACGGTGGGACCGGTCCAGGGCATAGAAGGACTCCTTCCTGGAGGGACGCTACCAAAGGATGGTGGGCGTAGCACTGGTCGATGGCTTGTAGGCTGCTCAAGGAGTAACTACACAGAAGAAACTTCCCGGGGCATGAACGGATATACTGAAGTTCACAAGAGATGGCCATCAGACCTGCAGTGAATACACTGCAGCCATCGGGCAAAGAATGCTGTTAAAAATGGTCTCTGTGGACGCTGGCGAGGCCAACATGATCATCAGCCATCGAGCCGTAGGTGTAAATCACTTAAGAGTCCAGGAACACGCCAAGAATCGAGAGCAAGTGACAGCAGAGATCGGCAGGAGTAACTGAGTCCTTAAGGTCATGCAAAACGACCTGACGAGTCTGCGGCCTAGTTGTACACCATGGAGGTGTATGCGGGCGGACCTGGATGGAAGGTGGCAAAGGAAAGGACTCCAATTCAAACAGAAGGGATCGCACTTGATCCGCAATCGTTAGCCTTGACCTGGGCCGCCGATGCGGGAGATTAACTGCCGCGGGTGGGAATGTGTGCAACGTAACTGGCGAGCTGTTGTGCACGTCGGATCTGCAATGGAGGGACTCCGGCCTCCACCAGGACACTGGTAACTGGACTCGTTCTAGAAGCTCCTGCCGCTAGGCGAACGCCACAGTGGGGCACTGGTACGAGGACGCGCAACGCTGAGGGCGCCACCAAACCATAAACCAGACTCACATGGATAAGGCAGGATTGAACGAAGGCTTTGTAGAGCTGCAGCAGCGAAGAGCGATCTGAACCCCAGTTGGCATTGATCAGGCTGCGGAGGGCATTGAGGTGTTGCCAGCACTTCAGCCTAAGCTGACGAAGGTGAGGGAGGCAGGTCAGTCGGGCGTCGAAAAATGGTTCAAATGGCTCTGAGCACTATGGGACTCAACTGCTGAGGTCATTAGTCCCCTAGAACTTAGAACTAGTTAAACCTAACTAACCTAAGGACATCACAAATATCCATGCCCGAGGCAGGATTCGAACCTGCGACCGTAGCGGTCTTGCGGTTCCAGACTGCAACGCCTTTAACCGCACGGCAGTCGGGCGTCGAAAACCAGTCCTAAGAATACGTATGTCTGCACTACAGTGAGTGGATCGTCAGGAAGGTATAGTCCTGGTTCTGGATGAAGAGTATGACGCCGACAGAAGTGCGTAACAAACGACTTACCGGCCGAAAACTGGAAGCCGTAGACGAGAGCCCATGACTGCGCCTTGTGAATGGTCCCTGTAGGCGCCACTCAGCAACACCAGTACTGGTGAAGCAGTACGAAATGCTGAAGTCGTCTGTATACAGAGAGGGTGAGACGAACGGCCCTACAGCTTCTGCTAGACCGTTAATGGCCATTAAAAATAGTGATACACTCAATATGGAACCCTGTGGGACCCTCTTCTCCTGGATACGGGGGTGGGGGTGGGGTGGGGGGGTGGGGGGGGAGACTACGGGAGGCACCAACTTGGACACGGAAACTACGAAGAGACAGGAAGTTTTGGATAAAAATCTGCAGTGGTCCTCAGAGACCCCACTCATACAATGTGACAAAGATATGATGTTGCCAAGTTGTGTCGTATGCTTTACGTAAATAAAAAAAAAGACGGCAATCAGGTGTTGCCACCTGGAAAGGCTGTTCGGATGGCAGACGCGATGGACACAAGATTACCAGTGGTAGAGTGACTCTTCGGGAGGCCTCCCTGACATGGAGCCAGCAAGCCACGTGACTCCACGACCCAATCCAACCACCAACATACCAAACGTTCCAGCAGCTTACAGACAACGTTGGTGACGCTGATGGGCCGATAGCTATCCACATCAAGCGGGTTTTTACTGGGTTTGAGAACCGGGACGATGGTGCTCTCCCGCCATAGCGCTGGAAAGACGCCAACACACCAGATCCAGTTGAAGATGATGAGGAGATATCGCTTGTAGTCAGATGAGAGATGTTTATTCATCTGACTGAGGATCCAATCCGGCCCAGAAGCTATTTTGAGGCAACGTGCAAATGCGCCGAGGCGCTCGCACTCCTTAACTGGGGCGTTATTGGGTTCGCTGTGGCGTGTAGTGAACGAGAAGACTTTCCATCCGCCGTTTGCGGGGGCGAAAGGCTGCGAGGTAGTTCCCCGACGCAGACGCTCGAGCATAGCGCTCGGCAAAGTGCTCGGCAAAGTGCTCGGCAAAGTGCTCGGCAAAGTGCTCGGCAATCGTGTTTGCGTCGGTACATAGCTCGCCATTGATGGTAACGCCAGGGACTCCTGTTGGGGTCTCGTACCCAAAACGACTTCTTATCTTCGTCCACTTGGTGGAGCGACGTATGGCATCCAATGGTCGATACGTACCTCTCCAAACACTCCTGTTTCCATCGTTTTATGAGCTGGCGTACACGGGCACGGAGCCGCTTAAAGGCTATAAGATGCTCAAGGGAAGGGTGCCGCTTATGTCGCTGTAGAGCTCGCCGACGCTCTACAATTGCCTTAGCGACTTCCGGCGACCACCGAGAGACTGTCTTTCCCCGGCAGCACCCTAAAGGACGAGGGATCGTGTTCTTCGCTGCAGAAACGATCGTTGTAGTTACCTGCTCAACCACCACATCGATGTTACCGTGTGGGGGAGATTCCACGGTGACAGCAGACGTGAAAGTTTCCCAGTCCGCCTTGTTTAAAGATCATCTGGGCAGGCGTCCGTGGGTCTGGCGCCGGGGCAGTAACAGGAAGATGGGGAAGTGGTCATTACCACACAGGTCGTCATGTGTTCTCCTGTGGACAGATGGGAGAACTCCTGGGGCGCAAACTGATAAATCAATGGCCGAGTAACTACCCCGAGCTACACTGAAATGTGTGGCGGTCCCAGTATTTAAGAGGCAGAAGTGGAACTGAGGCAGTGAAGTTTCGACATCCCTGCCTCAGCCAGTACGCACAGTGTCGCCCCCCAAGGGGTTATGGGAGTTAAAATCTCCCAAAAGTAGGAAAGGTTTAGGGAGTTAATCAATAAGTGTAACTAATACATTCAGGGGTACGGCACCATCTAGAGAAAGATATACATCGCATCGTCCTTATTCTGACAGCCACAGCTTCAAGAGGGATTTGAAGCGACACAATTTCACTACAGACTTTGGGACAGAAACGCAAACTCCACCTGACACTCGATTATAGTCGCTACGGTTACTGTAATATACCTTATAGCCGTGGAGCGCAGGGGTCCGGATTGCCGGGAACCAGGTTTCCTGGAGGGCAATGCAGAAAGCAGGTGTAAAGCGTAACAGTTGCAGTTGCTCAGTCAGGCGGTGGAAAAAACCGCCGCAATTCCACTGAAGAGTGAGGTCATCGTGAGACTGGGAAGGCATGGAACATTCAATGAGGCAGTTTACGCCTCAGGGTCACCTGCTGCCACCGACTTTTTGCCTGAGCAGTCTGTATCTATTGTGTCCAAGGATCTGGCGAGATCCAGGTTCTCAGCGGACGTCAGAATCTCCACCCCATTTTCAGATGCACTGTTCCTTGTGTTTCCCTGGCTGGGAGGACTTCACTGAATCAGTCTCTGAAACTGATGACCAGCGTGAAGCCCTACGACCGGCTGCTTTTGGGCTCTTCAGCCCACTGGCGGGTGTCATCTTTCCCACTAGCAGAAACCTGGGAAGGGATAGCAGAAACCTGGGAAGGGAGTGACCCCAGTGACCCTTTCCCAATGAGAGGAGCCAAAGAAGACTTACGCTTCTCTCGCTCAGAAGTGAGGACTGAAATCCCTGATGGGTGGATGGGGGGGGGGGGTTCACAAAGTAGATGGTGCGGGAGCAACAGGGAGGGAAGTACCCCCCCCCCCCCCTCACCATCAAGGGAGCAGGTGTGTAGTCTCCCAGTTCCGAGGAGGAACAGGAATTCGAGGAACTAATGAGGGCGACAATTGTTCTCATAGCGGTGGCGTATGAGGAGGTCTTGGCCACAGGATGTAGGCGCTGAAATTTCCTCTTAGCCTCAGTGTAGGTCAGTCGGTCCAGGGTCTTGTATTCCATGATTTTCCTCTCTTTCTGTAATATCCTGGAGTCTGGCGAGCAAGGTGAATGATGCTCTCCGCAAATGCTAGTGACAGCAATGGCAGACAATGCGACACTGAGTACACTGCCTTGGGGGACAAAATTCTCTTTAACATAGCAATCAGACAAGGCATTACCAACGCAATATCGAAGTGCAGGTCCTCAATGAAGGATTGGGGAAGAAGTGGCAGATGTTCATGTAGTTCCCATCCATGAAGTTGATGAAGATTGTTGTACCTTCAATATGTGTCTTACGTATTTTTGAGGTAAAAAACACACAAATAAAACTGTAAGGACAACTCCTGTATTGCCATCTCCATCAGAATTAAGCTGACAAAGGTGGAATGGTAGCACCTCAAACCGCACTGGGAGTGGCTCAGGTGACCTCTGAATTCGAGCAGCCCGACGAGGTGGCGGTTGACCTAGTGTTCAAGAGTCTTACTGATACCACTGGTAAGGGCTACGCACCAGTAACTGCTAGGGACGCTACAGGCCTTGACTGGTTTCCATAAGGGAATTAATATTGCCTCCTTTCAAGTAGTGGGGTACTGTCCAGAAAACCAGATCTGACTGAAAGAAGAGAGGAGATGGCCTTTCGCTCCAGGGCACTGGGCACAGATGACAGAGCAGATTCCAGTTCCCACATGGAGAATGGAAGGTTGTAGACCATATTATGCAGGAAGAAGTGGATCTTCCTCATCTCCGCAGTCCTATGGAACACCTGAAACGCAAGAGCTGTCTGGATGATGAAGTGATTGCAAAAAAGTGTTCAGCAAAAACCTGAGCCATCTCTAGATGCGCCCAGCAGCCGAGTTAAAATGATCACCTCCCGACGGGAGGGCCGAGAGGAGGTCGTCCAAGGCACTGGGGGAGATTTAATAAGCAGGAGCTTATTCCCGTGAAGGGAGGACCATTGGTGATGCCAAAGGGACATCAGCTCCTGACAGAGGGCAATATAGGGACAGAGGGAATATAGGTACTCACGGGCTCAGGTACGAGGACTGCAGCCTTGGCAGCAGTGTCAGCAGCCTCGTTTCCTGAGAGTCCGGCATGACCAGGGGCCCACAGAAACATGACATTGGCTCCACTAAGAGTGAGCACATGGCAGTTTTCCTGGACCCCCTGGCCCTAAGGGATGAGCAGTATACAGTGCACATACACTTTGGAGGACACTGCGTGAGTCTGAGCAGAGGACACAATTTGAAATGGTGTGTCGCCAGATGTACTCCATGGCCTGATACAAGGCGAAGAGCTCAGCTGTAAATACTGAGGAGTGTGAAGCCGATATCGACAGACATGGGTGCCAAAGACGAAGGTACACCAGACACCACAGTCAATCTGAGAGGCATATCAGTGCATACAAAGGCACTATCACGAAGATCCATGTTAAGGTCGTGAACCTGGAGGCGATTCAACGGTGTTGGAGTAGTGTTCTTAGGAAGCGGATGAAGGCCAAGGTTAACACAGGTTGCTTCACGAAGCCAAGGTGGTGAAGGGTTCACGCTCACAGGTAAAGTTGCAGTTAGTGTGAAGTTAAGCCGCCATAGCAAGTGGTGAAAGTCGTCCAGGAGGTAACAGAGAAGAGGGACGAGCCCCATACTGACGATCAAAGGAATCATCAAAGAAGGAGGCATAGGATGGGTGGCCATGCATGGCAGACAAATGGCATCCATACCTGCTGAGGAGGAAGTGACGGCAGTAGGACAGTGGTAGTTCAGCAGCTTCAGCATACAGACACTCAACCAGGCTGGCGTAAAAGGTGGCTGTGTCTGAATGGATCCCATGATGGTGGATAGTGTTGAGACGGCTTAAGAGGGATGGGCGCGCAGACGCATAAACAAAGCACCCATAGTCGAGTTTCGAATAGACAAGGGACTGGTACAAACTGAGGAGGGTGGTTCGATCGGCACCCCCAGGAAGTATCATTGAGGACACGTAGGACACTGATTGACTGCATACAGTGGGCTGACAGGTAAGACACATGGGAGGACCAAGAGTGTTTCCTATCGAGCATGAGCCCCAGGAATTTCGTAGTGTCAACGAACGGAAGGGTAAGAGACCAGCGTTCTAAAGACGGCGGGATAAACCATTTGCGTTGCAAGGAATTCATACAGACGGTTTTGTCAGTGGAAATGCGAAAGCCATTGTCGATGCTCTAGGAGTAAATACGATAAAGACATCACTGAAGAAGCCGCTCGGCAAGACAGGTCCGTGGAGAACTGCAATAGATGGCAAAATCCTCAACAAAAAGAGCCGGAGATGCCCGGTGGGAGACAGGCCATTATAGGGTTAATGGCGATAGCAAAGAGAACGATTCTCAGGACGGAAGGCTGAGGTACAGCACTTTCCTGGATAAAGGCAGAACCCACACGCACCTTGACAACTCGGACTTGTAAAAGTGCCCGAAGAAAACAGGGCAGGCGCCCACGGAGGCCCACGTGTGAAGAGTACGGAGGATACCAATTCTCCAGCAGGTGTCATAGGCCCTCTCCAAATCTAGAAACACGGCCACAGTCTGGGATTTCCTCAGAAAACCATTCATTCATGACATGGGTGGACAAAGTAACGGGATGGTCAACTGCAGAACGCCGCGCTCTAAATCCACACTGCATTCGTTAGTAAATGGCGGGACTCAAGCCACCACACCAGCCAGGCACGAATCATACATTCCATCACCTAGCAAACGCAGCTGGTAAGAGAGAGAGGGTGGTAGCTAGAAGGAAGGCTTTTGTCCTTACCGGGCTTAGGTACGAGTATGACGGTGGCTTCACACCAGCGTCCAGGAAATAAGCCCTCTGCCCAGATGCCGTTGTACGTGTTAAGCAGCAAGTGCTTGCCCACACGAGAAAGGTGGTGCAACATCTGAATGAGGATCGGGATGAACTGAGAGCATGATCTAGCTCCCTCATAGTAATGGCGGCATTGTAGCACTCACGATTTTGAGAAGAGAAGGGTATCGCCCAAGCCGCCTCCACACGTTTCCGATGGATGCAGGCAGCGTGGTAGTGGGAAGAGCTCCTAAATGTCCGCAAAATGGCAGCCCAAGCTGTTGGAGATAGCAATAGCGTCCGCGATGATATCGTCAGCGACTGTCAGGACAGATAAAGGGGAATGGATCTTGGTTCCAGAGACCCGACGGAGGTTGGCCCGCACAACAGAGGAAGATGTGGCACTGGTGAAAGAACTAGTGGATGAAATCCAGCGTCCTCTTTTGCCATCCCGAAGAACGCGGCAACACTTTGCACAGATCTGTTTATGATGAATGCAGTTCGCCAGCGTAGGGTGGCAGTTAAAAACGCGGAGAGAACGTCTATGTGCGCGAATTGCATCGCGGCGTGCCTCAGTCCATCAAGGGACTGGGACATGACGTGGTAGAGAGGAAGTGTGGCGGATGGAACGTTCTGCAGCACTAAGGGTAACGTTTGTGAGATATTCGACTTGGTCATCGCAACTGGGGAAATCCTGTTCTTCGAAGGTCGCCAGGGAGGAGTAAAGCTGCCAGTCAGCCTTAGGAAGCTGCCATTTAAGCGTGCACGCGGATAGGGTGGGAGTCAGCAAACGGATAGCACACGGGGAATGGTCGCTCGAGTAGGTGTCAGAAAGAACGGACCACTCAAGACGATGGCAAAGCTGAGCAGTGCAGAAGGATAGGTCCAAATGAGGATAGGTGTGTGGGGAGTTGGAAAGGAAAGTGAATGTTCCTGTGTTATGGCAGAAGAGGTTAAGTTGGTTAAGAGGGTACCTTTCTGAAACGTCCTGGGAAAAACCCAAACGGGATGATGCGCATTTAAGTCACCACATAGCAAAAATAGGGGAGATAGCTGCCCAATAAGCTGAAGGAAGTCTGTCATCGTGACATCGAATGACGGAGGTACATAAATGGTACAGGGGGAAAGAGTCTGCAACAGGTTGAAGATGGGTAGTCAGGGAGATGGGCTAACTATGAATGTCATCCCGTATCAGCAGCATGACGCCCCCATGAAAGGGAATGCCGACCTCAGGAGGAAGGTCAAAACGAATTGGTAAGAAATGTGAGAGCTCAAAGTGGTCGTGAGGGCGCAATTTCGTTTCCTCTTTTTTTTTTTTTTTTTTTTTTTTTGTGGTTTTAGGGCGCAAAACTTCTATGGTCATTAGCGCCCAGCCCGTGACGTAGGAAACAGGAAAAAAACGAAATTTAAAATCAGCAGCAAGGGGAACAAAGTCATAAAATTTGAGAAACTAAAGGCAGAAGGAATGCTTAAAAATCCACTATAGAAAGGGGTTGGTTGTCCCCCCCCCCAAAAAAAAATCAAATGACTGACGTCATTTCACTGTCACTAATAAACTGTAGAACGCGGTCAGCTGAGCGCGTGTCATCTGCTAAAATCAACGATAGATCAGGCGATAGCTGTAGACGGGAGCGTAACGGATTAAAATAGGGGCATTCAATTAAAAGGTGTCTGACCGTCCACAGCTGAGAGCAGTGGGGACAGAGTGGGGGAGGATCACCGCTTAAAAGATGTCGATGGCTAAAAAGACAGTGCCCTATCCGGAGTCTAGCTAAAATTACCTCCTCCCGACGACGCGTTCGGGAGGAAGAGGTCCAAGCGCAAGGAAGGGCTTTCACTTCCCGCAATTTATTATGGGGAAGTGTTGACCAATGCGCATGCCATAAATGAGCAACTTGGCGACATAAACCGCTCCGTAGATCGGTAAACGGAAGAGACTGAATAGCTGGCCGAGGAAGAGAGACTGCAGCCTTGGCCGCTATATCGGCCGCCTCATTCCCACAGATACCAGCGTGTCCCGGGAGCCAGAGGAACGCCACTGAGACGCCCCCCAGGTGGAGCAAGCGCAGACAGTCCTGAATCCGGTGGACCAGAGGGTGCACAGGGTAAAGAGAATTTCGTTTCCTGAAGGCAACGTACAAGGAGGCGCTCCGACGCTAAAAAAAGCAGCCTTAAATCACCTTTGTGGGACCAAAGGCCGCGAAAGTTCCATTGGAGGAGAGGCACGATGACGAAGAGACATAGGGGTGCATAGGGGTGTCACCTCGGCAGCTGGCGAGTAACAGCTGGGATAGAGGCGCTATTACAGGCATCAGCTTGCTGGTGCTGTCTGTCTGTGGAGGGCAACGCCGAAAAACGGTTGTTGGTGCGCACCGGCGACACGGAGGCTGGCCGGGCTAAGGTATACGTGGCAACAGCATCGAAGAGGATCTTCGAGGTGGCGAAGGAGGGAAGCGTTTGCCTTTGGTGGACTTCTTCAAGCCTTTCCAGTTAGATGAAGACTCGGGTGTTGTTTGGCTGGAGGGACCGAGGACGTCTTCAGGGGAGTACTACTACTGTCCTTTCCGGCTACTGGTTGTGAGGGTGGTGGTTTCGCCCCTTGAGGCAGGAGTTTGACCGTCTGTTGCACAGCTGGACGGGGCGGCGGCGGTGGTGGTGGGGGGGTGGGGGGGGGGGGTGGCGATGCTACCTTGACAATGGTCGATTTCACAAACTCAGAGTTAAACTGAAAGTAGAGGTCAGATGTCTGTATGGCCATGTCCTTCATGGAGCGAGGGGTAACAAGAACAGAACTATAGGTAACAGACAGAAGAACACAGGGTTGGCGACTAGCCAGTAACTTGTGAGCGACTGGATAAGACACCTCTTCCTTTACTCGGATTTCTTAAACAGCCCGCTCATCAAGATACACTGGACACCAGTTGATACACCAGGGAGAAAGAGGTGGACAATCGTCCTTGTGCGCATCCCTACCACAGGTGACATGTGGCTGGGTGTCGACAAGCCTTTTTTCGTGTGGTTGAAACAATGACACTGGTAGCAGCGCATTGGGTCGGAATGTATGGCCGGACGATGATAATTTCATACCCTGCTTTGAGCTTCGACAGATGCACCAGTTTATCAAAGGTGAGAAAGAGAATGCGGGTGGGCACCAAGGAGGAATCTACCTTTTTCATTACACGATGGATGGCAATGACACCCTGATCAGAGAGGCAAGACTGGATTTCGGCTTTGGCTAGACTGTCGAGCAGCCTGGTGTAAATTACACCATGGGAAGAATTCGAAGTTCTATGCCCCTCAACACGAACAGGGTAACTGTGAAGAAGTGAGGCAGCAAGCAGTTGTGCCTGAAAATCAGAAGTTGTCTCCAAAAGCAAAGGCCATTCCGTAAACAAGCGCAGTATTTCACTGGACCAGCAATTGTTTCTACACCTTTCTGAATAATTAACGGATTTACCGTGGCAAAGGACTGACCGTCCTCAATTTGTGAGACCACGAGGTGCCGTGGTGCAGCGGGAAAGGTCTCTGAATCATTAGCCTCATTGCGTTTACATTTTGTAGACGTTGAGTGGGAAGATGACTGATTCATTGCGAGAAAATCTCCCACGATTGCCATCATCTCCGATGGCGCACTCCTTCCAACTGGGGGCCCCCCTTCACAAGGGGCGCTCCCGCCTTAGGTGATTGATTGATCACACCTCAGGTAACACCTCCCGAACACGTGATGGAAGGACTAATCGCCAATTTGGGAAGGTTACAGCTCAGGCAATCACCCTCCCTGGGCCTGGCCTGTACCAAGGGGTACATGCAAACCCTACCTGTCGACCCAGGGCTGGGAATTCCTGTTACGCGTCAGACGCGTGGGCCGGCCTTCAGGTTCGCACAGGGAGGAAGAAGAAAATAGAGGATCCTCAAACGCCGAAGCGAAGGAACGAAAAGGGAAACAAAGGAAAAGTGAGCGAAAACAATGGTGAGACTGTTCGCACGTTAGCGACAGAATGCGGAACATTTCCAATAATACCCCAGACACGTTCCCCAAGTCAGGGAAAAACAATAGCAAGAGGAGACACATGCTGGTGCCCCATGGTAGCCAAGCACGAACCCGCCGAAGAGTGGCGAGCCCCATTGGGAGATAGAAGTCGTGTATTCCTTCCTGGAATCTCGCTTCCATTCTTTTATTATTTGCCTCGTATGTGCTCTCGCATATGGTGTCTGAAGTTCCGTAGAGCTGTTCGTCTGACTGCCAATCGACAGTCGTCATTCCATCGAAGTACAGGCCATCAACTAAGGTGGTTGCTGGACTAGGGGATGGACTCCGTAGCAGCCCATTGCATCTAACAAGTGATATGGCCACTGCCACCTGTGCACAATCCTTTTTCTCAAGAACAGCTTGTCGACTGTACAGCAACCAATATGCTCTTTGAGTCATCCATCTTCATAGTCTCTTGTCGACCAGCGTCCGAGTCGGCAGATGGATCCACACTGGGAAGTGATCACTAGAATGTAAATCTTTAGCCAATTCCCACTGAAACGAGTCTCCAATAGCTGGGGAGCAAAAACAAAGGCCAAAGGCTGGAAAGAGACCCTGTAGCTGTTGAAAAGTGTGCCATCTGAGCAGAGTTCAAAAGGAAAATGTTGTCAGAATGGAAAGGTCGCTCGACAATTTGACTCCTGGAGCAAATGACAGCCGAGCCCCACAGTTCAGTGACCACACTGAAGTCCCTACGAGGAGGAATGGGAGCATCCAAAGGATAATGACGTAGATGATGATGAACACACTGTGATGTTAAATGGTGCTAGAACTTCCACAGCAACTGCTTGTATGATCATGGTAAGAGGGACAGGAGAGGAGTGGCATTTGTTCAAATGGTTCAAATGGCTCTGAGCACTATGGGACTTAACATCTGTGGTCATCAGTCCCCTAGAACTTAGAACTACTTAAACCTAACTAACCTAAGGACATCACACACATCCATGCCCGAGGCAGGATTCGAACCTGCGACCGTAGCAGTCGCGCGGCTCCGGACTGAGCGCCTAGAACCGCTAGACCACCGCGGCCGGCAGTGGCATTTGTCACTTCCAGTTCCGTTCGACACGTCTGAATGGTTAAGAACTAAGTCTTTTGAAGAACTGGGGACCACAAGAGAATAGGACGACCAGGAGTTGGAAGATGGGTGTATTAAAATCGAGGGGCATCTAGCACGACATTGCAAACATGGAGGCATAAATGCTGCAATTTTATCAGGGCAACTCATAACTTCCTTAGTCGGTTAGTTACCATCTACGAGTGTTGGGTGTACCACTGCAATCTCAAGAAAACAGCGAAGCAAGCAAATGAAACGTGTGGATTCACCACCGCCGAATAAAGAAAAGATCGAACCATCATGAGGCAAGTTGATGTGAGGGTTTTTTTGGGACTGCCATGACGCAGTGTTAACAGATTATGTTCCTAAGAGGGGCAAACCATCACAGGAGCACATACCGACATCTCCTGATGAGATTACAGGAGGTTGTCAAGATGAAGCACTGCGGGAAGCTGTCCAATGGAGTGTTTTCGCTCCGTGACAGTGTACCATCTCATTCTTGCGTGGGACACTTTCACATTTGTTGAGTCTTTGGACTATCGAATTTTCTCATATTTCCTGTCTTCACCAGTCTTGCCATCGCCAGATAATCTCTTTTCTCGAATGAAAGAACCATTGCATGGTAGAAACTTCCAGGATGACAACGAGACGATTTTTAAGGAGGGAATACTCCTGCAGGCAAAACGCAGACTTCTGCAACCAATGTCTCCACCACTTCATTCATCGTTGGGACAAGTGAGTGGCATTGAAGGCTGAGAATGTGAAGATTAATAATAAGCCGGTATAGCGGAAAGGATACATAAAACAGGACCCGCGTTTGGTACAACTGAAGACCTATGTAATAAAAAAAATGCCAGTCTAAACACGCAAAAGTAAGACATTATAGTACAGTAGTGAAGTCAGGATGTTTATGTGCAAGTGAATGCAATGGTTAAACTATGATTTAGCTAAATTAGAAATACTAGAAAGGTGACACGTTAGGAAAGCATTAGGCCCACGAAAAACTATGAAAGCTTGCAAATTACGAGGTGAGGGTGAAATTTATCGAAACATAGAATGCGTATCAGACGAAATAAAAATATGTTTTGGAACTTTATATCGAATGCAAAACAGTAGATTAGCGAAAAGCGTTACAAATATTTGTGGTATAAAAAGTCAGTAGCAAATTGGATCTACGAAGTCAACAAAGGCATAAAAAATAAAGCTGAACAAACAACTAAACGGACTGTTTAGGGGAAAAACTACTGAATATGGGAATTTTTCAAAATAGGAGGGTGAAAGAAACTGATCTAAAGTCGTCAGAAGGTAGGAAGAAAAAACAGTGAATAGATGACAGAGTATTGGGAGAAAAGAAAGCTATAACGAATGTCACGTAGTCCTTAGGTGGCGCATCCGAGAAGGAATTACAGAGCTTTACTGCTACCCCTCCTGATGCTTACGGAAAGGTGTAAAATAGATTTGCAGTTTATGCGACCGGAAGATGAGTCGCCAACCTGTGGTCCGTGTATTACAAGTCGAGATGTTACCGCCTACAGGCCAGGTAATAAACCGTAATGTTCCGCGGTCGCTTCTCATCGCTTGAAGTTCTCTCTCTCTCTCTCTCTCTCTCTCTCTCTCTCTCTCTCTCTCTCTCTCTCTCTCTTCATCCCAATGCCATATCGTCCCTAGAAATGCGAAAGGAGCTCAATTTCGTAAATTTTTCTAGACTGATATGTCTGTTAACCTGTGATACCTGATTATCAATATAGGTCCACTCTTAAAATGTGAACATTTGTTTGCTGAAGTAAGTGTAAATCTTGAGTGCTGACTATATGCCACTTACAGAGTCAAAATTTGTGCTATTCTTCGTTATATGACTGCTACGACGTCTCCTACTCACCTACGCCCACACAGTTAAATAAATGGAACAATCGACTGCTCGGTTCATATTAAGTAGGATCATGAAATGCGCCTACTCTCATCGTAATCTCTCTGCTTGGGTTCGACGTGTTCGACTATCAGGTGAATAGGTTACTAAGGTATTTCATGTGTAAGACCTCTAAAGAACTACACTACTGGCCATTAAAATTGCTACACCAAGAAGAAATGCAGATGATAAACTGGTATTCATTGGACAAATATATTATACTAGAACTGACATGTCATTACATTTACACGCAATTTGGGTGCATAGATCCTGAGAATCAGTACCCACTACAACCACCTCTGGCCGTAATAACGGCCTTGATACGCCTGGGCATTGAGTCAAACAGAGCTCGGATGGCGTGTACAGGTACAGCTGCCCATGCAGCTTCAACACGATACCACAGTTCATCAAGAGTAGTGACTGGCGTATTGTGACGAGCCAATTGCTCGGTGACCATTGATCAGACGTTTTCAATTGGTGAGAGATCTGGAGAATGTGCTGGCCAGGGCAGCAGTTGAACATTTTCTGTATCCAGAAAGGCCCGTACAGGACCTCCAACATGCGGTCGTGCATTATCCTGCTGAAACGTAAGGTTTCGCGGGGATCGACTAAACGTCCACTGTTCAAAGTTCCGTCAATGCGAACAAGAAGCGACAGAGACGTGTAACCAATGGCACCCCATACCATCACGCCGGGTGATACGCCAGTATGGCGATGACGAATACACGCTTCCAATGTGCGTTCACCGCGATGTCGCCAAACACGGATGCGACCATCATGATGCTGTAAAAAGAACCTAGATTCATACGAAAAATGACGTTTTGCCATTCGTGCATCCAGGTTCGTCGTTGAGTACACCATCGCAGGCGCTCCTGTCTGTGTTGCAGCGTCAAGGGTAACCGCAGCCACGGTCTCCGAACCGATAGTCCATGCTGCTGCGAACGTCGTCGAACTGTTCGTGCAGATGGTTGTCGTCTTGCAAACGTCCCCATCTGTTGACTCAGGGATCGAGACGTGGCTGCACGATCCCTTACAGCCATGCCGATAAGATGCCTGTCATCTCAACTGCTAATGATACGAGGCCGTTGGGATCCAGAACGGCATTCCGTATTACCCTCCTGAACCCTCTGATTCCATATTCGGCTAACAGTTATTGGATCTCGACCAACGCGAGCAGCAATGTCGCGATACGATAAACCGCAATCGCGATAGGCTACAATCCGACCTTTATCAAAGACGGAAACGTGATGGTACGCATTTCTCCTCCTTACACGAGGCATCACGACAACGTTTCACCAGGCAACGCCGGTCAACTGCTGTTTGTGTATGAGAAATCGGTTGGAAACTTTCCTCAGGTCAGCACGTTGTAGGTGTCGCCACCGGCGCTAACCTTGTGTGAATGCTCTGAAAAGCTAATCATTTGCATATCACAGCATCTTCTTCCTGTCGGTTAAATTTCGCGTCTGCAGCACGTCACCTTCGTGGTGTAGCAATTTTAATGGCCAGTAGTGTTCATAAATTAGCACCGAATCTAGAAGATACAAAAAAGGATATTGGTTTACGTGATCCGAAAACCCAAAATGTCATTTTTAAAATCCGTTTCAATGTATGCTCATCCACTGGCACAATAATTTAATCCGTATTCCAGCACCTGCCTCCCTTTTCGCAAAGTGCATTCAAACTGATGATGATATCACTGATTCGAATCCCCAAATCACTAACGTAGTACACGAACTTCATCTCTGACCATCTATCATATGAAGAAGCAGAAGGGCGCAATTTCGGATGATTAAGGACACTGTGGAATCTAACCTCCGCTGCTAACCTGACGTTATAGAAACACCTGGTCGACGACATCTTAAGGAACTGGTCCCATGCTTGTAGTGCAACGCTGTGAGGTAAAAATTCTAACTGCCTGTTGACTGTTAGCTAACTGTGGTACAGCAAAGTGCTGCAACACATAATTAAGGGAATTAACTCATTCTTTTCTGAAAGAGAAATAAAATACCTAACAATGCTAGCAACAACCAAGCAATTCAACACAATCATTTAGGATTATTTTTTCTTACATTACGTAGGCTAGCTGAGCTACAGAATCGTGTGATGCTCATTTACCGTTTTTCATCGTCCGACTGGAGCATAAATTCTGGACACATCTAAACCGCAAAGGGCAAATATTCCAACAAACAGAATAGGTATTTATATAAATCGTGACTTTTTCATGACGCGAGTTGTGCTCCATAAGGAGTAGCAATTAGCGCCGATGGCTGACGTTCTGGTCGCCACTTCAAACCCGACCACCAAAAATTACTTATTCGTTTGTATTTACCATTTGTGGAAGGCTCTCAACATTCCTAATGTTTGTTCGATCTGGAATATTCGCTGTTTACACAAACAGCTGCACACATTGTCCAGCAGTTCACTTCGTTGTGGCTGTACATCGGTGTTCGTAATAAACGTGTTTACAATGTTTCATTGACAACCCTGCTTTAGGATTTGGAGGTGATCGTATTTAAGACATGGCAATATTAATACAGTGCATTGTTATAAGTTTTTCTTTACCCATTTAGAACACAAGGCGAAATATGGAGATTATGATTTAATAATTAATATTACGCACGTTTTTAACAGTGTCTGAACGAACTTTTTTATGGCTGCTTACAAGTCGCCATTCATCTTCCAAAATACTCCATACCCCCACATCTAGTCTTTCCCCGTCTACAAACTATCATATGGGCTGCCTTGGTGGGTACATGGTATTAATGTTTTATGTTGCTGCATTCTGATGTATTTATTATAGACCATTCACCGTATGACCCATTTGCCTCTTGTTTCTCCCTATAAACTATACATATACTGCAAACATTTTAATTTTCATCAAATTGGCAGTGAAAGCTTATTTTGTTGAGAGGCGAGACGAAATTTAGGATGGCAAAATCAGAAATGCTAAACTCCACTTTCAGGCGCTCCTTTACAAAGAAAAATGCACCTCAAAATGTGAATGATAAATATAGTAGTGTCACTGGCGTTGTGAAACAGCTGAAATCGCTAAAATTAGACAAAGTCCCTGTTAATTGTCAAGGATTTTGCAGAGTTCTTGTGTGTGATTTAGAACTTGGCAACAATGAAGACCCATATCTCCCTCTGACAATGTAATACATGTACTAGTAGTGTCAGTGGGGCCTGCCGTGTAAGAGCACAAGAGCACGTGAATACCCTAACTTTTGACACCTTGCGGATTCATGTTATTTTTCTTTGAATGCTTTTAAACGTAATGTAGGTGTGGTAATCTGAAATACATGGCACTAAATCTACCGCACTGTGCTACATATTGCTCCTGTAGACTAGGTGAAACTAGTCATCAGGGTCATTAGCACACCTTCACTTGTGCACGTTTTAAGGAGCTTCTGCGTGTGCGCAGTTTGCGTGATGTAATTGCCTTACGTGCCAAATATATACGTATTTGATAAACACTGTGCACGGTTCACTGCGTGCACTACTAGCCCTTACCACTCAATTTTACATCAATGCCACCAGGTGGTAGCACACCGCAGCAGACTTATCTACGTTCGCATGCATAAATACCGCTAGGTGGTAGCACACTCCACATATATGCGATTTCACTCACTATATAGAAAAATTCGATCGGACATCAGTATATATTGTCGTTATACTGATAGAAAAACCCATTTTGTGGGATTATGAATGAGATATAGTGCATTAAGTTTTTTATTTTATTCTAGAGAAATCCATTTGAGGCGCCGAGAACCATAAAGCGCATCATTGTCGATTGTGAGACTGTAGCATGCTTCTGACATATGTTGATCTTATGGCGGGTCAGGTTTATTTGTATTGCAGGGCCGCGTTGCACGTGTATCTGAACATTCACGGAAAGGTGCCTCACTGATATTCAATTAAATATGGAGGTCGAAGATGGTGTGCTTTTGGCCCTTATGGCTCTCAGCGCCTCATGTGTCTTCTAGTCAAGTGACCTTGTTGGTAGATAGTACTACTTTAATTTAATCATTTCCGCAAACGGCAGTTTATGTTTGAGTTGGTTGTCTACTGTGCAGGAATCATCTTTCCTGTGGAGTGTCAACACGAACACCGTTGAACCTGTATTATGCGCTAACAGAAAATTACCGGAAAAGTTAGTCGCAAAAAACTAGGGCATTCCAGACTAGATCCGCTGTCTCAGGAAGTGACAAAATCAAATAAGTGTGACTACAAGCGAACATTTAATAAAGAAGTGTATAATAACTGCAAGTTATTGTGTAGATGCAACGTAAGAATGTCTGACGTTCAGCCCAGAAGCTAATTAAACTAATACATGACTTAGGGAACTTTTACAATTGTCCAAAAACTAAAACAAGCTGGAAAACTCCCACTTACATAATAATGCGAAACGGAGAGTAGCGAGGGCTTAAACATTATTTCGTTCTTGCCATAAACTGTACTTAATTACGTATTATGTTCGAAAGTACAAAATTCCACAGAAACAATTCTTCCTCTTTTCGGACAAATTATTGACAGCGCTGAAGTTCTAAAATATGTTGATAAGCATAACTGTTATACAGCAGATGCTATTAATTTCGCACTCTAATATTTATCTGAATTTAAAAATTTCTGAACACCTAGAATGTATACCTACGAGCCGCCACTGACCAGGACAGTACTTGGGCTCGAACAAACACAAATACACCAAAGTCGTGTCAGAAATAATGTAAAGGTCTCTTATTGCACTAGTGATAAGTGATACTCCCGCATCTGCAAAACTCTGCAGTCGTCCGTTAGAGGTCTCTGCGTATGCCATGCCGCATTGCACACTGACCTGCCGTTACGCCAGTCGGGACCAGTAGGGACGGTGTAGTGTGCCTTTGAAGTTGCGTTTTGTGACATTTGTGTATTGAAGCGTCAGATGGCTCGGTGATTGGTAATCAATCCTGCTAATGTATTGGGATTGGTTGAGATGAAGTTACGAAGAGCCCTTCTTCGTGAAGATGGTATTGGTGTAGAAGACGAATCATTCGCATGTTTTCTGGTATCTATTATAGTGCAGAAATATGAGCATAAGTTAGAAACAGATACTGTTGTAGCACTAACACATAATAATGATGATAGGGATGATAATTACGAACAACTCATTACTAACGGTAGTGCTACGGCAAGTGCGGGAAGAGGCGACGGAAGCAGTGACAGTGAATACCAACCGTCTCCAAAGAAGAAGGTTAAAGTTGCAAGTATCATCAAGGCGTTTGATGACACACTGGAGAACATGTACGATGATTATTACGTAAGAGGTTTCAACACATACGACAAGCTTCTGAAAAGATACCCTAAACTGAAGTCCAAAAGCAATATTAAAAACATACTGGATTACGTGGCAAAGAAAAGAGAAAGAAATACAGTTTTCAAAGGAAATCGTACACTGCTGTTCAAGACCAAGGAGCTTGTAATGGCGAAATTTGATGAAGCGCGAGAATGCAGTTCCGCTGTTCATTATTGGCATTTACAACACTGGGTATTGGACGTAGCCAGAAATCTCGTGTGTACAAACTTTACAGCTTCACTTGGATTTGTTACTAATTTGAAAAAGGAGTTTAGGATAACATCACGCCGTGTCACTATGCTCCAAGCCCGAAAAAATAAGGATGACGAAGAAGAGCTGATTGAAAGACCTCAAACGTTTATTGCTGACGCCAATGAGCATATCACGAGAGAAAACATCGATATTAGTTCTGTATGGAACTGTGATCAGAGTCAGTTCAACTATGAACTTTGTGACAGAACACTATCCATGAAAGGGGAGAGAAACACTGTCGCGATGTTGCAATCAGTTAACCGTGCAACACATAGCTACACGATCGATGTTGCTCTATCAATGGACGGATGATTGGCAGACAAACTCTATATTTGCTTCCAAGAATCCAGTGGAAAGTTTGGACCCCGCGTTTCAAGGGAAATAGAAACGCGGTGCCTTCCAAATAACGTCGATGCAAGTGTGAGTGGGAAGATGACGAAACAACATCTGAAGACGTTTTTTCTGTCAGTTTTGAATCCACATTTGTCGAGAGCGTCATTAGAACTTTGTGACTCCTGGTCTGGACATAAGGATGAACGAGTACTACTGGAAGCATCTGACGGAAAACGTGTAGATTTAAAAATCATTCCGCCTAAAACTACAAAATATGCACAACCTCTGGATGTGTATTTCTTCAGGTAATAGAGAATAACAGATTTCAGTGAACTACGTTCCAGTAATATGCAGCCGAAATTGCACGACAGATTCTATATCATGAATATGGATTCTGTCATTTACAATCAGCTATCTGCGGGAGTATACAGACCAATGCTTAGTTACGCGTGGCAGAACGCTGGCTACGATATTGGTGGACCAGTGAACAACTTCAAAAGTGTCACTGACGTGGCGTTCAACACTGGTATTGTAGAATGTGCAAATACGCCATGCGATCAATTTGCATTTCTTCACTGTGAGTTTTGCAGTCATTCATATTGCTCGGAGCATTTTATTGACATTCCTCATTTACATTTATAGTTGCTGCATTGCGTATGGCGTCTACAATTACATCTAAAGTGATATCTAGAGCATGACTGCAGAGTTCTGCAGAAAAACGACACCCACCAGCACATTCAGAGGTACATAATGGTCCTGTAACCAAACGTTCATACAGATCTGTTTGTTCGAGCCCAAGCACTTTCCTGGTGAGTACTGTGGTCGCTAAGATTATTGGGGTAGGCAATTTACAGAGATGGTAGCATGGACCAAAACAAAAAAGAAAGCCTAGTAAACATGAGCTCTAAAATGCATACGTTAACAGGTATGGGTACTTTTTCAGCAGCTGAGATGTTTCACAGTGGCGAAGATGAGCAAGTTATCACAGCTCTTAACGTAAGTATTTTAGATCGCATGTTTACTAGACTTTCTTATTTTGGTCCATACTACCACCACTGAAAAGTTTGCTACCTTATAGTCTTAACACCAACAGTACAGGTACACGTGTTCCAGTCTCACAATTCGTTACTGTACCGGGGACACTTTCCTTCAATTGATGTATTTACCCTTCTTCATCATAACTGAAAGTTTGTAACTTCACAGAATCGTCCCGTATAACACCCTCCAAGCCGAAAAAAATACAAGCACTGCAAGGACTTGCCTAATACTTCCAACATACTTTTAGCAGTGACCGAAACCTCCGTCTATTCCGTCGACTTGGTCACAACCCCACGTAGTTCTTTTTAACGAAACAAGTACAGTGAAAGCTCACTTTTTTTCTCTCCGTTTGTAGTGTAAAACTCTTAGTTCACAACAAGTCCACGGGAATATCATCCCAGTATCGCCATTACCGTTTTATACGCCATGTGAGAAGAGAACGAGAGCAAAAAGTGTTACTTGAATGTCTCGATGCATCGTCTTAATCTCTTAGCGTCTTCCCAAGTGAAATAAGTAATCACGCACGAGAACCCTGCGCTATCTCAATAACCTATTGCTCAAATTTTTTCACTCTTTTCGACTTTTTTTATCGTCTCTTCCTAAGTACCTCTTACCATCTGCCAGGCACTAAAATATGATTTGCAGAGTTTCCATGTAGATGTAGGTATTCCTGATACTCAATTCTGTCCAGAAATGGGGTGTAACATATTACTCAAAAAATATCAACTGGGATAAATGTAGTGCCCTCGTCTCAGTCGCCTGGTAGTGCAGCTTTCATTCGTTTCTCCTTCTCATGCATTCCCTCTCCCCCTTCATCATCCAATGATACTGCCAGGGATCTTCACAACAGTGGAGGTCACTACGGTCTCCACTATTTATTCAGAGTCGGGGGAACCAGCTGAGGTTGTCTCTAAACTACGAGAGGCGTTCGGAAATCATTTACAATCGCGTTGTTTATGTAACACCCAAACTATGGGCACGACCTCTCGTATGATGATGAACTGATTCTGACGCTGGATGGCAGTCGTGAAAGGACAGCGCACGTTTGTTACGGTGATGAATCGTGGTGTCACTACCATACACCTAAGGGAGTCCAGTCCATGCAACGGAAACATTCTGGGAGTCTCCCGCTCAAGAAATTTCATGCTGCTTCATCTGCAGGTAACCTGACTGTCCCCGACTTCGGAACACTTGTTGTATATCGCTACTGGACTATATTCCAAAAGGTACAACTCAACAGCACCCTTACACGTCTTGGATGCAGTATTCGGCAAAGGTGACAAGGAAAGTGGTGGAAAGTAGAGCTCCTAGAGCACGAAAATGACCGACCCCCCACTGGCAATGCAACGATTGCAAAAATGAAAACAACCTCAGCAGCCGTGAAAGCCGCAACGCAAACAGTCACTTTTCACAGATCTGGCTAAAAGTAACAAATTTAGCATTCGTGACAAATTCAAAGGAGCCGCAAAAGCCATCGGGTCGACGAAAACCAATAGCAAAGCTTCTACTATGTCCAGCGCAACCAAGCGTCGACATACGAAACTAAGAACGACCGTAGCACACCCAAGCGGCAGAGAATGAAAATTATGCGTGTGACGTCACTGACAAACATTACGTCACTGTGACGTAATATTACGTCGGTGTGACGTCGATAACCGCGAACACCCTTTCAGCGCAGAAACGCAGCGACCAAATGCGTCACGCTTCCGACTTGCCGTAAATTATGTATGTTACCTGTTGTTATTTAACAGCGAGTTATTACTGTACTATACTGCAAGCACTCGGGTTCCGTAGCAGGTGTTAAACGTAACCTCCGTTTTTGCATGAAACTGTGCGACGAACACGTTCCAGAACAAGTACTTCAACAAAAAGTGACTTCTGACCCATACATACCGTCATAATAGTAAATTGTTCACTGTAATTCCTTTAGCAATAATCGAGAGCAGGCGTCCTAATTGCCTGGAAAGACAGTTCCAAACAAATGTCTATCTCGTCTTTCTTAAAAACGGCAAGCCTTTTTATTACGAGTAGTTTAGACTAATGTCTTTACCCTTGCATGTGCTTAATTAAAATACTTCAGTTAATTGAAAATACTGCTGAATAAAATAAGGACAGTATTTCGAGTTCTGAGAGGATATACGTGAAAGATGTCTAAAATCACTAGCAAGCTAGTGAAGGTTTCGGAGAAAACACTACCAGCGATGAAATGGTAAGAAAATGGGTTCGAAAGTTTGATGAGTATAGTTATAATAATGTTTACAATTAAATGCGAAGTGTGTGGCTATCTTTCATCGCTGAACATCTGATGCCAAAAGTTTATGCAGAAGTTTAAGAAAAACGCTTTACGCCGTCTTGTCTAATGAGTTTTCTATAGTTTCAAGAAATTATCCTTACGGAATTTTTACTTAACGCTTAAAATAAAGGTCTCGTGCGTACGATGGGTACAGAAAATGCTGACAGGTAAAGAGACCTTACAACTTGGCCCTCTTAAGACTATTTCATACTTACAAGACTAGAGGGTCAGCCCCAGAACATCTATTTCCTAAAGCAGTACAACTCAATTTTCAAAACCTCGGAAAAAATTTACGTTGAAAATTGGAAGATTCCCGACCGCTGTTAACTACTAAAGATTTCGTGCTTGTTAATATAGTTGCCAGTATATTTTCTATTTCATGATCTCATTTTTTACCAAATTTTAATTTAACCATAGCAAAATCAAGGCATTTTCCGTAACGCGCGTTACCAAGGGAGAGATTGTGCGCTTTATGCACACCCTAAAAAATTTAAAAATCAAAATCCACTGATTGTTGCTGGATTATATTAACAACACACTTTTTAAAGAGGTACAAATGTGTAAGTAGGGGCCAGAACCTGAAAATACCTCCTAGCATTCTCTTAGCAATACCGACGCACTTTCAATAACATGTTCTCCGACTTTAAGACCACCACAAAAAATTTTAAAAATTCAAATTTGCTTCACTGCCATTTACTTTTACTCTCATCATACTTCTTAATGTGCGATTGATGTGTGAATAAGACCATGAACCAGAAAATTATGAATACTATATTTATTGGGAAACTGACTTTTTCCTACTGAAATTTATATTTTTGGGTTATGTTTAACTGAAAAATTTAGAACATATATGTAATCTGGTAGAAGGATTCGTTCTTTTTTTTCCAAATTTTAAAATGTAAAGTAACTGAGTAGGCTGACGGTATAGCAGGGATTAATGTGAATATTCTGATTTTGAACACATTGAACGGTACGAATGTTTATATGTCGCATCCAGTTAAAGTCAACACCATAATCTCTCAGCATATGTTGTTTCTCTTGATACTCCCTGTGTAATCTTCCAGTATATAATGAAATGTAAGAACCAGAAATTTCACTTACGGCGAAAGAAAATGTGTGTTGTATTTTTGAAAACAATACCACAAGCCCATAAGTTATGGAAAATAAATTACAGGCATGAAAAATCATTAAATGGATCACCAAAAGCAGAATGCGTGTACACCTGTTGCAAAAGAAGTCGGTAAAACGTGATGAGGTTTACTAATGAATGACCTTCACGCCTGTACGCTCGGGCACGAACTGGCGGGCGTAAACAGTTAGTGCCCTTGACAGGGCTCATTATGAGCTAACGCCAACACTTTAAAAGGGTCCCGCTGTTTGGGCCTCTCAACGAAGCGGTGTGGTATCGGACGAACTCAACGCGGCAACGAAATGCTGGCCCCGCTCTCGTTTAGATCGACAGACAGGGACAGTAGGTGGAGGCAATGGCAACTGATTTGACGTACTATGATGCAGATGAATGCGAATATAGTATGTACTATTTACAGCCGTCTGTAGTGAACAAACAACTGTACTTATTGCTGTGTATCAGAATTAATCGTAAGCTCTGACAAGCAGCTCCGAGCGCTCTATTCTGCAAAGAACAGAAGTTTTTCGCTATTGAAACTGCTGAGAAGGAGAATGGGTTTCGCTCTAAGGTCTGAACCATGCATATAACGTAGAAGTGAAGAAGATATCCTTAAAAAAAAGGCATGCTACAATATATTTTGATTAAAATTACTAAATTTTATAACGCGAGTATATTTTCGTCACCGAATAACAAATATTAACTTACTTCAGTCTCAAAGACGTTTGAGGTTCTAGCGTTGGCCACTGACTGCACATACCACTTTGTTAGGAGGTGCACATTTACCGGCTAGTAATAGCTGTGCTAGCTAGAATACGAGTGAAGGAACAACGTTGGGGTTCGATGAAAACACTATGATCTTCATACTTCCCGGTTGATATGGTAGAAAATGTTTTTACGCACAGCGTTGATTGAAAAAAGGCTCGTAAAGTGGTCCTTTCGTTTTGAATTACTGTCTACTTACGAGACTCTTACTCTACACATAGCTGTACGTTCCCAAAATCCTGACGCTCCCTACGAGGTGCTTAGCAATACTTACCTCTGTGGTGAGGAGAAACAGCACACATTTCGAAGCCTGTATACTTTGTCATGTAACGCTGAAAGTATTATGCAGTCATTACACAATACGAGTCACTGAGATTCACGAAGACCGAAACTGAAAGACTGTCGAACTCTCCTCGTCCATCAATCCTATGAAATGTAAGTCGGATGGCGTCAGAAACTACGAAAACATAAATCTTGATTATGAGGAGGTACTGAATAGAATTGGAGAGAAGAGAAATTTGTGGCACAACTTGACTAGAAGAAGGGATCGGTTGGTAGGACATGTTCTGAGGCATCAAGCGATCACCAATTTAGTATTGGAGGGCAGCGTGGAGGGTAAAAATCGTAGAGGGAGACCAAGAGATAAATACACTAAACAGATTCAGAAGGATGTAGGTTGGAGTAGGTACTGGGAGATGAAGACGCTTGCACAGGATAGAGAAGCATGGAGAGCTGCATCAAACCAGTCTCTGGACTGAAGACCACAACAACAAATCTTGATTCGCAAATGTAACTAGACTGCGTTCGTTAAATAAGCATCACACCATCCCTCTTTCCATTCGTATCAACAATGGTGCTTGTCTGCACAAACATGTGAAATTATCTCTCACAAATTTCACCACCCGATAACTTCTCAATACCACTTTGACAGCCAGAAGTTGCTTAAGGATTGTTTTATATTCTGTTCAGTCAGTTATTTTATTGGCAGTACATCTCTCTCTCTCTCTCTCTCTCTCTCTCTCTCTCTCTCTCTCTCTCTCTCTCTCTCTCTCACACACACACACACACACACACACACACACACACACACACACACACACACACTCCCCGAGTTTCGCATAATAAAAATAAAACACATTATCTACTTTACTGAGCATTTGTTTTTGTTACCCTTTGTAATTTGGTAATTAGTGTTGCAACAACAGGCTCATGGCCACTGATTGTAGTGTCGATGATGTCATCCTGAGAGATGTCAGGACTATTTGATGCTATGACATCTGATATAAACGAGCCAAAAGGTTATGATCACTGCTCACCGCGAGATTGAGTGCCGCCTGGTGGTGCTGCGGGAACGTGACTCGTCAAGGAAAATATGTAAGCGGAGCAGAGACGAATGGGGAATCATTCTGGCGGCAATATGGGTTGCAAATGAGGGTATCTACTGATGTTAGTGGAGCAGATGTTATGACCCGGCGTATGGGAAATAGTACTTCGGAAATTGCGGAACCGGTCAGCTGTTCTGGAGCTACTGTCATTACAGTGTTGTAAGGACGGCAAAACCATGCGTACGCGACAAGGTGTTGGTCGTGCACACCACGTCACACAACGTGGAAGTCGGAGACTTGCCTGCTATTTAAAGCAGAATGGGTGTCTGTATCATATCTGAAGACGGACTACAATGATCGTTCTGGTCCAAGTGTTTCGGCGCATTTTTGAACATGGCGCTCCGCAACAAAAGATTCCTACATGCTCCCCTGTTGACCCAACGATATCGTCAATCACGACTGCAGTGGGCTCGGAATCGTAGACATTGGAGCAATAGAAACTTGTCGCCTGGTCGAATGAACTACGCTTCTTGTCTCATCGGGCCGAGTGTGCTATCCGGATACACTGTCATCGAGGTGAACTTTTGCTCCGACCATGCTTGCGCCACGGGCGCAAGACGGTTGACTTTTAGCAATCGAAGTCACCACGACAGTTGTGTACTACGTGAACATTATTTCGACCACCCGTATCCCTTCATGCTTGATGCATATTTCGACGACAGCGTCTTCCAGAGGGATAATTGTTCGTGTCACAAGGAAGGGCCTAATTGCGCTACAGTGGTTTGAGGAGGAGGATAGTGAACAGACGTTTCAGTCACCAAATTCGCCTGATCTATACCCGATGGAACACACACAGGACTCTACCACGCGCCAGTTCCCCGCACAAACCACTGGCCCGTAATTTAAGGGAACTGGATAACATGCGTAGACAGTGGTGCCACACACCTCCGGAAACCCACCAAGGTTTGAATCCATGCTGCGCAAAGTCACTGCTGTATTTCGATCCAAGCAGTTTTCAGAGAAAGCATTTTGTATTATTTCGCAGAATGTCTTGTGAAAAACATCAGTTGCAAAACTGTAATTCTACAAATAAACGTTTCTAACCCTGTGAATTTGGGTTTCCGTACTCTGACGAATACTCCATCTCAGTTTCCAATTAGCCTATCATTCCACGCACACTTTAATTGCTCCCAAAGTGTAACTCCTGTCAGTTTCAGTCTTCAGCCAGCTGTCTGTACCTAGTATTATGTGAGCTCCACTGCTTTTTAGGATTGTTTCAGACTACGGCACATTGCCGTGAATGCTTCTGCAGTGGACCACTAGGCTGTTTCTTGAACCTTTTCAGTAATACTTTGGGGTCTCATACTGCTAGCATCTGGACTGGATGCATTACCGCCTAATGTAAAAGCCCCATGTGTGCACCCCACACACAACAATTTCAGAAGTCACTCCTGATGTGTAGTGCACTCCTGAGCCATTTAGAGAGACCATACAATTATCAATCCTGCGGCGCAAGTCTAGGAAGCCGTAACCAAGGTAGTGACAGAACCTTTGAAGTATCTGGTTTAGGCCTTCCACTCAGCTCAGAACCTTCCACGGAATTCATAAGCAGGGGGCTACGATCAGTAGTGGGTACAATGTTGAATATCATGAGCTTTTCTGAAATTCCGTGATCAATGTCATTTCTCAGTTTCTGCTGACAGTCGCTGGAATGATTCTGGAAATCAGATGAAAGGCACTGTCGATACGAGCTAGAATCTGAAACTAGTTTTATCTTATTCCCGCAGACTTCTCCCTGCAACCCAACATAGGGCTCCTGGACCTACTAATAACTCACCACTCACAGTTCAGTCGATGAGATGTAAGTTCAATGACAGTCCCGAATTAAATCGGAATTACCATGAATTTAGAAGCTATGTTTCACTGTAAATTAGTATATATGCTTTATAGCAATTCTGAGCATTATATTTGAAATTTACGAGTTATGTCACTCGATAAGTAGAGATAACTCCTTCAGTTGTCAGGTCTCCGATTTTCTTTTGCACAAAATAGTCGCGCAAAAATTTTCGAACTTCTGTCATTTCTCAACGTAATTTGCCTGAAACCATACACAATTTTCACAATGTCGACGTCACGATTCCGTGACAGCTGCGAACGCTTCTTTCGGAATCTGCTTTGACCATTGGTAAAAAGCTGGCTTAACAGCTGTGCGACTGGAGAATGTGCGACCAAGGAGTATATTTTTCGCCGTCAGGAATAATCAAATAGCGCTAGGAGCCAGGTCAAGTTAGTAACGAACATGGAAAGTCACGTAACATGTTTTCACGGGCAAAGTACTAGTCGCATTCTCCCGATGCGTTGGCGCATTTGCGTGGTGAATGAGTACACGTGCCACCTTCGTCAGCCGATTTCATCGCAATGCTGAAAGGAACTAACTTACTCTCCGAAACACCTTTGCTCGCACCTGTCACCGTAGTGGCCTTTGGCAATCGTCGACAAAGGCCCCATTGGCATGACTACGTTGCTGGACGAGCTGGTGGGAGCCCGAGATTTTTTTTTTGTTCTTGCGCTTGTTCAGCCTTTTTTGAACTGTTGCAGCCATGAACGCACATTCTGAATTTCAGTGGCTGTCACACCATTCAGATGATGAAAATGAATGACCGCTCGCAGCTCTTGTAATAATAACGTCACCCTTTTTCTGGTATTAAAATGCCTCCACACTCGCCGCGGTCGCTCGAGTTCTGCGTGCCGTACAGTGCTGCCATCTCTGTCGCGCATACAGAAACAGCGGCCGTGTATTTTAAGCCAAACCGGCTGTTACTATTTGCTCCCAGCCTCGAGAAAGAAAATCGGACGCCTTAGAACTTAAATGCGCACCGTATGTTCACTATCCACGACATCGCTATAAAATACTGAATCTCACAGAAGCTGGTCATAATGTGTTACGGATGACTGGCACGTAGCTGTGCGCTTGCTGTCGGAAACGACACACATCGGTAACTATAGCCCTAACAAAGTTATCATTCTTCTTTAAAATAGCAATGTCCAAAGGAATACTCAGCGGTTGCAGACAATATCTGTACAGTTTACATTGAAGTACTAACATTAAAACAAAAACAAAAAGACCCAAGTGCGAGTAGGACTCGTGCACGATGGGTTCTGTACAAACTTTATTGCGTATATACATAATTCATCCATCCTGGGAACAGAGAATCTCAACGATTATTGTATGTTATCGATATCGATACTCTAACATATTGGTCCTGGGAATTCCAAGACCTTATCAAAATCTCTATAGTAGTTCTCCGGACTAGTCCAAACATACAAATATAAGCCAGTACGGGACTTTCATTGACTTACACGGAGAAAAGATGAAACATTTTTATTTACTTACAGTACAACCCCTCTAATCCGTCACCTTCGGGACCGGGACCATGGTCGGAACGAAAAAAAGGTCGGATTATCCGAAAAATCCGATATTTATTGCAAAAAATATAAGAAAGACATTTATTACAAAAAATTAAACGATTTAAGAACTAAAAGGCGTCTACAGTAATATAAAAAGGTGTTTTTACACAGTGTTAAACAATATATTAACTAAAAAACGTCTACACACACTATAATATGCATTGGTTTTAAAATGAAAAACGACAAATTACAATACTGTACTGAATAACGTATAAACGATATATACTGTAAACTAAAAAATGTTTATAGCACTGTATATAAAAATATCTTTTACAAAGAAATAAACTACTGTATGTATAAACTAAGAAATGATTATACCGTATGCATTGTTTTTACAGTAAAAACGAAAACAAATTACTTGGAAAAAAGTTGGTGATACATTTTTGTTTAGCAGATGTTATACTAGATTTAGCTGCAGTGCCCCTACATTTTTTTTAATCCACAAAACGTACATTGGAGTTGAAGTTGAATTCTGCTCGATGTATTGAAGGGCGATATCAAAAGCGTTTTTTGCATCATTGTGTGAAATCCGGGTTGGGGGTTCGTCTTCGCCGTCCGAGTTCTCATTCACAGTTTCCTGGCTAACAGCGGTAACAATCTGGTCGTCATTGAGCTCTTCAGAAGTGTCACAGTCTTTGTCACATTCGTTGATCCACTCATCAACTTCATTGACTGGGACGTTCGCCTCCAGAGTTTATAGATATTTAACGATTTCCATTTTGTCGTTTTGCTCATCTTCGGTATGCTCATTTTCAGTCATAACTTGTGGCCATAGCTTACTTACGCCACAATTTCCGCAGTGTGTCAGGTTTCAGTTCATCCCACGCTGCAGCGATTGTGTAGATATCATCTTTGGAGCTCAGGGATTTCATTGCCTCAAATAAGTTATGACCTCCTCCAGATTTTTCCAAGATTGAGCTGACATCCTTTCTGCGATATCGCCGATTTAACCACTCGATAACGCTATGATCCATTGGTTGGATGAGTGAGGTCACATTAGGAGGCAGAAAGAGTTTTTATGACCCCTTTCACCAAATCTTTCTCAGATGGATGTGATGGTGTGTTATCCAACAGCAGTAGAGCACAAACAGGCAGATTTTTTTGTTTCAAGTCTTTTTTCGACCGATGGCACAAACTCTTCGAAAAACCAGGATTTAAAAAGGTTGCAGTCCATCCAAGCAGATGTTTGATTGCGCTAATAAACCGGCAAGGAAAATAAGTTTATATTTTTGAATGCCTTTGGCTTCTTAGATTTGCCAATGACGAACAAGGGGAGCTTGTGGGAACCATCTGCGTTGCTACAAGGAATGACTGTTATTCTATCTTTTATAAGCTTCGTCCCTACCACGAATTCATTTGAAGCTGCGAGCGTTTTTGTTGGCAACATTTTAAAGTTCAGCCTTGTCTCGTCGATGTAATACACTTGGCGGGGTAACAGTTCATTTTCTTCTACAATTTCTTGAAACTTAACAGAGAACTCCTTAGCAGCTGCGGCATCGCCAGGTAGTTTTTCACCGGAAATAGAAACAAATCGGACACCATGACGAGTTCCCAACTATTAACCCCGCCTTCACTGGCAGCAAATTTACTTTCGGCTTTCAGTTTTTTTTGTGCAAAACTTCGCTTTTTCTTTGAGAATCGGCCCGGATATTGGAGTTCCTTTCCTTCTTTCTTGACAAAACCACATCCACAATGCGTTATCAAGCAGTTCAAGTTTAGGCTTTTTTAATATTTTGCGATTCTTCAGAGTGGTTTCACCATCAATTGTAGCTGTGTAGGATTCAATGTCCTTCCGATTCTTCCTCCAATCCTTAATTGTCGTAACACCTACATTCAGTTCCTTTGCAATTTTTTGGAGCGATAGTCCTTCGTCCAGTCTTTGTAGCACTGCTAATTTTTCATTTAGTGAAAGAGTTACGTGTTTACGTTTGAATTCAGACATGTTGAAAAGCAGACACCTGTACACACAATGAATCTACAGTAATAACTACTGTAGAGAACACGGAATAAAGCAAACAACGACGTTTTTTAAACCCAACAAAGGAGAAAACTGCACAATAACGTACAGTATAACAATATGCACAGCGATAGACACCGCAACAATGGCCCGACAGGTGTCCAGTCGGCACAGGCTTGCGAGCCTGAGCATGGTCGGATTGGAGTGGTTCTACTGTACTAAAACATAACATTTTATATTTACATGCATTAATTTTCGTCTATTATGCTTTCGACGGATGGCGAATGCAATGTATGTTCAAATGGCAAGAAGATTTTTTATGCAATATAATTACAATTTAACAATTTTCTGATTTTTTTACTTTACTTTTACCGGGAAACCTTGCTTCTTGCTAAATTTCATGATTCTACGTCAACAGGGAGTACCCTATAGGTTTTGACGAGTGCGGTTTTGATTATCAAAATGTGACATAAATGGCTGCATCTTTTGAGTGAATTGACTTAGACGCTTAAAATTTTTACAGCGCCGAGGGACCTTAGACCTTAACGAACAACAAATTTGAATTCGATACGTCTATCCGATCCTGAGAAAAAGTGTTCTTAACAGACAGGGCGATCCTACAAGGCTTCCGTTTTTACAGATTGAGGAACGGAACCCCGAAAACCCAAGTATACCCGAATATGGCACTAGATACATCGAAACTTTGATGCTGCGAGCCGTGCTGACTTGCTACTAACAATGTAAAGGAAGTGTTTGAGAGATAACAAGACCACGAAATGACTCGGAAGCAAATAAGAAAATTATTCGACGGTATGAAATACAGAATTCCTCCTGTTGGCTCTCAATCAGATTGCGACACGATTCAGGTACCATTAATTCATACGGAGAGTTAAGCGTTTGTGTGGTTCATGAAACGGAATGAGATACGTAGCTGACTCTAGCCAAACTGTCAGCCACTTCATTTCCTGGGGTGCCCACATGACTTGGGACCCACAGAAAGACAACTGAGCAGGCGGCTCAGCCAAGGGCAGAGAGAAGGTCATGTATAACAGAGACGAGAGTAGCATCAGTAGATAGGCTACACGCTGCTCGTTCTGTCAGTACATATTAAAACAATAGAGGGGGGGGGGGGGGCTGAGAAACAAAATGGAAGGCCTGTTAATGGCGAGCAGCTACGCTGTGATCACACTACACGACCCTGGCAGTAAATGGATTTGTTTTGTTTTAGGGCGCAAAAACAATTGGTGTCATACGCGGCCAAGTCAAAACTATACAACACGAAGACAGAGGAGTTAAAAAACAACATGTCCGTTCCAACTGAAATAAGAGAAGACAGTTAAAAACAGGGAGGTGGAGAAAGGACTAAGAAAGACACCATACAGAAACGAAGGTCCAAAACTAAAAATTAAATGGCGTTCGCCATATTGCTTTCACGGATAAAAATTAAAACGCGGTCGACGGCTAAAACGGCCAGCAAAATCAAACGAGAACGTAAACGGTTAAAAAATGGACATTCCGTCTCGAAGTGACAGATGTTAAAACTTGGACGCAATGTGTACAAAGTGGTGGGATAGCGCGACTTATCAAATGACGATGGATAAAAAGGCAGTGCCCAATACCCAACCTATTTAAAATGACATCCTCGCGGCGGGAGGGCCGAGAGGAGGTCGTCCAAGTCACTGGGAGAGGCTTAATAAGCCGGAGCTTATTCCGAAAAGGCAGGACCATTGGCGATGCCAAACGGACACCACCTCCTGACAGACGGCAACACAGAGGTCATCGGAGGGAATGTAGGTACTCGCGGGCTGCGGTACAAGGACTGGAGCCTTGGCAGCAGCTGCGTTTCCTGGCAGAACGACATGACCAGGAATCTATAGAATCACCACACTGGCTCCACCACGAGTGAGCAAGTACAGTTTTCCTAGATCCGTTCACAAAAGGATAGGCGGTGTACAGCGCACAGACTTTGAAGGGCGTTGAGTGAGTCTGAGCAGAGGACACAATTGAAAAGTATGTGTCGCCGGGCGTACTCCGTGGCCTGATACACAGGGCGAAGAGCTCGACTGTAAATACTGAGCTGTGCCCGGGACCGATATCGAAAGACATGGGCGCCGGCGACAAAGGCACACCTGACACCACGGTCAGTCCCAGAGCCATCGGTGTACAAAAAGGTACCATCGCAAAGTTCCATGCGAAGGTCGTAAAATTGAAGGCGATAGAGCGATGCTGGAGTAGGGTCCTTAGGAAGCGAATGAAGGCCAAGGTGAACACAGGCTGCTTCACGAAGCCAAGGTGGTGAAGGGTTCACACACACACACAGACACACACACACACACACACACACACACACACACACACACACACACACACACACACGAGGAAAGTTGCAGGTAGTGTGAAGTTAAGCCGCCATAGAATGGGTCGAAAGAGGACTCCAGGAGGTAACAGAAGAGGGACGTGCCCCATTCTGGCGATCAAAGGAATCAACAAAGGAGGCGGCATAGTACGGGTGGCGACGCATGGCAGAAAAACGGCATGCATACCTGCTGAGAAGGTCACGGCGGTAGGACAGTGGTAGTTCAACAGCTACAGCATACGGGCTCTCAACCAGGCTAGTGTAAAACACACCAGAGGTCAAATGGATGCCACGATGGTGGATAGTGTTGAGACGGCGTACGAGGGATGGACATTCAGACGTATAAACAAAGCACCCACAGCCGAGTTTCGAACGGACAAGGGATCGGTACAAAAGGAGGAAGGTGGTTCGATCGACACCCCAGGAAGTACCACTGAGGACACGTAGGACATTGAGAGACCACATACAGTGGGCTGCCAGATATGACACATGAGAGGACCAAGAGTGTTTCCTATCGAGCATGAGCCCCAGGAATTTCGTAGTGTCAACGAACGGAAGGGTAAGAGACCAGCGTTCTAAAGATGGTGGTAGAAACCATTTGCGCTTCAGCAAATTCGTACAGACATAACTGAAGACGAAGCTCAGTGAGGCAGGTCCGAGTAGAACTGCAATAGAGGGTAAAATCGTCAACAAAAAGAGAGACGGATACGTCCGGCGGGAGACAGGCCGTTATAGGGTTAATGGCAATAGCAAAGAGAACTACGCTCAGGATGGAACCCAGAAGCACGCCGTTTTCCGGTATAAACGTGCCCGACAAGGCAGAACACACACGCAGCTTGAATCTCGGTCTTGTAAATACAAGTTCTCCGGCAGGTGTCGTAGGCCTTCTCCAAATTTAGGAACACGGCCACAGTCTGAGATTTCCGAAGCAAACTGTTGACACGGATGGAAAAAGTAACGAGATTGTCAACTGCAGAACGTCGCGCTCTAAATCCACACTGCGCGTTTGTCAGTCAATTGCGAGACTCGAGCCACCATACCAGTCAGGCATGAATCATACGTTCCATCACCTTGCAAAAGCTGTTGGTGAGAGAGGTAGGGCAGTAGCTAGAAGGAAGGTTTTTGACCTTACCGGGCTTAGGTATTGGTATGGCGGTGGCTTCACTCCAACGTCCGGGGAATGTGCCCTCTGCCCAATGCGGTTGTACGTGTGATTGCCCATAAGTGTAAGGTGATGCAACATCTGAATGTGGACAGCATCTCGCCCTGGGGTGGAGGATCGGGATGAACAGAGTATGATCTAGTAGCTCCCTCATAGTAAGGGCGGCATTGTAGCACTCACGATTCTGAGAAGCGGAGAGTATCGTCCGAGCCGCCTCCACTTGTTTCCGATGGAGAAAGGCAGAGTGGTAATAGGAAGAGCTCGAAATGTCCGCAAAATCGTGGCTCAAGTTGTTGGAGATAGCAATAGGGTCCACTATGACATCATCTGTTACTGTCAGGCCGGAAATTTGGGAATGGGCCTTGGTCCCAGTGAGCCATCGGAGGTTGGTCCACACGACGGATGAGCGAGCGAAACTGTTAAAAGAACTAGTGAATGAAATCCAGCTAGCTTTTTTGGTACCCTGAAGAACATGATAATACTGTGCACACAACTGTTTATAAAGAATGCAGTTTGTCATCGTAGGATGATGGTTAAAAACGAGGCCAGCACATCTCCGTGCGCGAATTGCGTCCTAACATGCCGCAGTCCACCAAGGAACCAAGGGATACGACGTGGTAGCGAGGAAGAGCGGGGGATGGATCGTTCTGCAGCAATACGGATAACGTTTGTGATATATTCGACCTGGTCATCGCAACTGGGTTGGTTGGTTGATTGGGGTTGAAGAGAGCAAACAGGAAGGTCATCAGTCCCTTGTTTTACAGGTGGTCCCTTCGGACGGATTTATGTTTCAGAAGAGTCATAACGATAAAAGGTAAAAGGCTAAAAAACGTAATACAGTCGTGTTGTCAATGGTGGAAACAAAAGGAGGGAAGTCAGCAAGTGGGCAACCCCAAGGCTATGCTAGAGACAGGAAATATCCTACCTCTGATGCAGTACAGGCAAGACCACCAGCTACTTAAATGCGTTGAACCGCTAGAACGTAAAAGTGCGTATTGTGAAAGGAGACTAACCAAATCTAAAGATCGATAAAAACAGAGTAAAAGGGAGAGAAAAGAGGATCTTGGCCATGGAGGAGAGTCAGCAATGTCCAAATACAGCTTACAGTGGGAGACACCCCAACCCTCTCCACCATGCCCCCTACTCCAGAGGGAGATCAAAAACCTTAGAACTGTAAATAAAGACCACTGTCACGGAGGAAACTGGGAACCAGTTCAACTGCCCAGGAATCGTGAGCTAACATTAAAGGTAAAGTGCGGGGAAGTCTGTACGCAGAGCCAAAAGAAGGGGGCAGTCCACCAAAATGAGGGCTACTGACTGGAAGGCTCCACAACCACAAAGTGGGGGTGGTTCCTTACACAAAAGAAAACGGTGGGTCAGCCTGGTATGGCCGACGCGGAGAGAACACAGTGTGGTCGAGTCCTTTTTGGAGAGGCGGAAGGAAGAGCGCTATGGACAGGTGTCACACGAAGTTTATTAGACAGGGAGGTAGCGTCCCAGGAGTTGGTCCTTGATTGTGCGAAGTGGGATTTGATACGAAGTCATAAATCCGTCGCAGGAGGGATTACAGAGGAGGACGGGGGGGGGGGGGTTAGTGACTGCTCCACTACTCCCCCGTAAAACTATCAGCAAGCTCATTTCCTGGGATACCCACATGGCCAGGAACACAAAGGAAATCAACGGAACAAGCGGCATGGTAAATATCAGCGAGACGGTCATGGATGGCCGAGACCAAGGGATGGTGGGAAAGACACCAATCAATAGCCTGAAGGCCACTCATTGAGTCCGTACATAACAAAAAGCAGTTGAGTTGGGACTGTTTAATAAAGGAAGGGCCTGTGAAATGGCAATCAATTCCACAGTAAACACACCACATGCAGTTGGTAGGAGATGATTTTCCATGCCAACAGAGGGAACATACCCCACACGATCAGCAGATTTAGAGCCATTGGTGTAAAAAGCAACAGCATCCTGAAACTCCCATAAAATTCGGCGGAAAAAGACAACGGAACACCATTGGGGGAACAGAATCTTGCGGACCTCGGCGGAGATCCATCCGAATTCAGTGCCGAGGGGGAGTTGGGGGGGGGGGGGGGGGGACGTGGGAGACAGGAAAAAGGCGGAGCCCAACCGGTAAACCCGCCCGACGACGGGAATCCGTAGGCGACGTCCTTGGTCTGGGAACAGGATAGAATAGGAAGGATGATGAGTGGAAGAGGAACGGACAGCGATTTCATAAGAAACCAGAAGCTGGGACCGCTGAGCAGAAAGGGGGGAGGCGATTCCAGCCTCAACCAGGAGACTATCAACAGGGCTAGTAGGGAAAGCAACGGTGGCCACACGGATACCACGATGGTGGACTGGATCCAGCACGTGCAGTGTGGAAGGAGCAGCCGAACCATAAACGTGACAATCATAGTCCAAGCAAGACAGCACTAAAGCCCGATAAAGACTGAGAAGAGTGGAACGATCCGCACCCCAAGAGGTTGGACAAGGAAGCGAAGGACATCGAATTTACAGAAACATCCTATCTTCAGAAGTCTGATATGATGCACCCAAGTGAGTTTGTTGTCGAAAAGAAGACCCAGGAAACGAAACTGTGGGACTACAGGTAATCGTTGTGCATCGAGGTAGAGCTCTGGATCAGGTGGACCGTAGTACGGCGACAGAAGTGGACCACCCCCCATTTTAAACAGAACTAGAACCCTTAGAACCCTTATGGCGGGGGGGGGGGGGGGGCATGCAGAGGCACGCCGTATAGCACCCTGCAGCTGCCGCTCTGCAGAGGCCATCGAAGAGAAACTAACCCAAATGCAGAAGTCATCTACATACATAGCAGGGATGACCACAAAGACCGACGGAGGCCACAAAGTCCATCTATAGCAATGAGGAAAATAAGTACACTCAGTACGGAACCCTGTGCGATGTCATTCTCCTTGGTCCGTAGAGAACTAAAAACAGTACAAACTCGAACCCTGAATGACCGATGGAACCGGAACTGGTGGATAAAAATTCGGAGTGGGCCCCGAAGACCCCACTCATGAAGTGTAAGAAAGATATGATGGCGCCAAGCCGTGTCATAGGCGATGCGAAGGTCGGAAAATACTGCAACCAAATGGCGCCGCTGGGAAAAAGCCTGCCAAACTGCAGATTCCTAGCGAAGTAAATGATCGTTCGGAGATTGTCCCTCTCGGAAGCCACATTGATAAGGGGACAATAGATCCGGAGATTCAACGACCCAATTGAGCCGATGGGCTACCATCCGTTCAAGTAACTTGCAACCAATCTTTTTCAGGCTAATTGGTCGATAGCTTTCGACAAACAGGGGGTTCTTACCAGGCTTAAGTAGGGGAACCACCACGCTATCCCCCCATTGAGAAGGGAAGTCACCCTGGCGTCAAATACGGTTATGCACCGGGAGAATATGTCGTTGTGGAGCACTGAGATGTTGAAGCAATTCCAGAAAGAAGTTTCCATTCAGTAAGAGGTTCGTTGTAAGCTTCTGACTGACAAGGGGTAAAACATAAGATGGAAGCCCGCTGTTTCTGATGAAGCAAAGCAGCCGGATAGGAGGCTGAGGCTGATGCTGTTGCAAAATGGGTCGCAAGAATCAACGGGTCTGTGCAAAGGCCATCCGGGAGGGCAAGGCTCGGGAGGGTAGACTGCCAACGACTACCTTGGAGAGAGCGAAATGTAGCCTATATCCGTGACAGAGGAGCAGTAGAACCTAGGGAAGAAACAAAGCGTTTCTAACACACCTGTTAGGTGCGTTTGATAAAGTAACGTGCTTTGGCGTGAAGGCGTTTAAAAGTAAAAGGATTGACAGCGGATGGGTGTCTCTTAAGGTGTTATAAAGTTCGACAGCGATCACGGATGGCAATGGCAATGGCTGTACTCCACCACAGAACTTGTCGGCGGCGAAATGGTCCAGATGAGCATGGTATAGCAGGGCTAGCAGCGCGCATAATAGCATCAGACACGTCACGTAGGGAGTCATCAATACAGCCCGACAAAGAGGGAGAAAAAACGACCTGTGTGGTATATAGAGGCCAATCGGCGCGTTGCAAAGACCAACGAAGTAACCTGTCCAACGGGGAGCGGGAAGGTAGAGAGAGACTCAACGGGAAATGGTCACTATCGCAAAGGTCGTCGTGTGGTGACCAGTGTAATGAAGGGAGGAGGGAGGGAGAAGAAAGAGAAGGGTCTATGGCAGAAAATGTACCATGACTGGCAGTGAATTGGGTGGGGGAGCTATCATTAAGAAGGCAAAAGTCGTGGTCTGCAAGAAACTGGTCTATGAGAAGACCCCAACTAGATGGAAATGCACTGCCCCACAAGGGATGATGAGCATTAAAATCCCTGAGGAAGAGGAAGGGAGGATGAAGTTGCTGAAAAAGGGCAGTTAAGGCAACAGTTGGAAGAGTACTGTTAGGAGGGAGATAAAGATGGCAAACTGTGACCCCAGAGTCCAGGGGGACCCTAACAGCAACCGCTTCCAATGTAGTTTGAAAAGGAATCCACGTGCTAGCAACGTCCGTCCGGACCAACGTACAAACGCCACCAGAGGCCAGCACAGATCCGACCCAATTTCGGCAGAAAGCAAAGAACGCACGGAGGGTCAGTGAGTGATCATCAGTAAAATGAGATTCCTGTAGAACCACACAAGTTGCAGAGTAAAACGAAATAAGGGATTTCAACTCCGGAAATTGATGGTTATATCCATTACAATTCCATTGGATAGCCACAGAACGATGATTCAAATGGGGTATGAACAGGCTAAAGCCAGTCATGCAGCCAGGTCACCATCCGTCACTCATAAGGAGGGAGGCGACATCCATGAACAGTAGGTCAGAGTAAAATTGCGAAGGTGGGGGTGGGGATGGGACCTCTGGTGACACCAGAGGCTCCTTGTCCCGGGACTTATATTTCTTCTTCTTTTCTGTTTGAGATCAAGGAGGGCTGTGCTGCAAAAGGAAGCCAGCTGCAGCAAAATCTGAAAAAGAAAGAGTGGGCGACTGAGGGCCCACAGACCGTAGTTCTCGTGTGGCAGCAGACCTTTGGCCTGGAAGATGCCAGGAAGGAGGATCCTGGGAGGGGCGCCCTTGGCCGGCAGACGCAGAAACTTCTCCGGCTGGGGAGGGGAGCGGTGCCCAGAGGGGATGGTGTGGGAACCACAGAGGAGGGGGAGAAGAGAGGGGTTCGGGACTGGGGGGAGGAAGAGGTGAAGATGTAGCTAAAGCATAGCTAGACGTCATTGACACACGATGAAGACGTGTATACTTCTTACGAGTAGGTTAGACGATCAAGTGACTTATACTTCTGTACATTCTTACAACTGTGGAGAATGATTGCCACGACAATTAACACACACAGGAGGGGGAATACAGGAACTCCCCTCATGGAGTGGACATCTACAGTCACCACAGATAGCAGTCTGCGAACAGTGGGAAGATGTGTCCAAAATGCAAATACTTCAAACATCTCACAGGTGGTGGGATGTACGGCTTCACGCTACATAGATAAACCATAATCTTTACCTTCCCAGGGAGGGTATCCCCTTCACTCACACTGAGGAAGTTCCTGTAGGAAGAGGAATCTAAATGTCGATTTTGCCTCTTGCCTGGATTCTGACGGCCTTCTGGCCTTGTCCTGGGACTTACGTCTCCTCCTCCTCCTCTTCCTTCTGCTCCGCCCTCTCCTCTTTCTGAGACAGAGACGCAGGGCAAAACGGGAGAGCAGGCTTCTGCAAGATCTGCGACCAAAAGAGAGCAAGCGACCTTGGGACACACAGACGGTGCATCTCGTGGCCGATTGGTTGGTTGGTTGGTTTGGGGGATTAAAGGGACCAGACTGCCATGGTCATCGGTCCCTTTTTCCAAAGACATAGAACACCCACAGAGAACAAAAACGAGGAACAGAAGAGATCACAGACGATACAGAACAGGAGAGACAGAGACTGAGACAAAGACAAGACAAAACGAACGAAAACCACATAGAGATGGACGGTGGTTGGCCGACCATAGAAATAAAAAAGGAAAAGCCAACCACTTAGAAACACATGAAAAAATCAGTGTAAAATCATAGGCCAAAGGCCAGAGTCGACACAAAACAATAAAATAAAACAGAAACACTCAGATTAAATGATAAAATCCCCCTGCCCGAATAAAACGTAAAACTAAGTCACCCATAGTGGAGTCGTCTGTTAAAAGGGCAGGGAGCGTATCAGGCAGCGCAAATGTCTGCCTGACCACAGCTAAAAGGGGGCAGGCCAACAGAATGTGGGCCACTGTCAAAGCCGCCCCGCAGCGACATACTGGAGGGTCCTCCCGGCGCAGTAAATAACTGTGTGTCAGCTGGGAGTGGCCAATGCGGAGCCGGCAAAGAACTACCGATTCCCTGCGAGTGGCTCGCAGGGATGACCGCCACACAGCCGTCGTCTCCTTGACAGCACGGAGTTTATTGGACAATGGCAGTTCGCGCCATTCCTCGTTCCATAGCGCCAAGATTTTGCGGCGGAAGACTGCCCGCAAATCAGTCTCAGGGAGGCCAAGGTCCAGAGATGGCTTGGTGGTGGCCTCTTTCGCCAGGCGGTCAACATGTTCGTTACCCGGGATACCGACATGACCGGGGGTCCACACAAAGACCACAGAGCGGCCGCAACAGGCGAGAGTATGCAGAGACTCGTGGATAGCCATCACCAGACGAGAACGAGGGAAACACTGGTCGAGAGCTCGTAAACCGCTCAGGGAATCGCTACAGATAACGAAGGACTCACCTGAGCAGGAGCGGATATACTCTAGGGCACGAAGGATGGCGACCAGTTCAGCAGTGTAAACGCTGCAGCCATCCGGCAAGGAACGTTGTTCGGAATGGTCCCCTAGAGTGAGCGCATATCCGGCACGACCAGCAACCATCGAACCGTCAGTGTAAACAACACCAGAGCCCTGATACGTGGCCAGGATAAAATAAAAGCGGCGGCGGAAGGCCTCCGGAGGGACTGAGTCCTTAGGGCCCTGTGCCAAGTCGAGCCGAAGGCTAGGGCGACGAACACACCATGGGGGTGTATGCAAAGTAGCCCGGAAAGGAGGTGGAACAGTGAAACCCTGGAGCCCAGAGAGAAGCTCCTCGACGCGGACCGCTATTGTACAACCAGACCGGGGCCGACGTTCTGGCATACGGACGACCGACCGCGGGAACAGGAGACGATAGTTTGGATGCCCGGGCGAGCTTAGAACATGGGCAGCATAAGCGGCCAGCAAACGTTGGCGTCGGAATCGCAGCGGAGGTACACCTGCCTCCACTAGTACGCTGTCCACAGGGCTGGTGCGGAAAGCACCAGTGGCAAGGCGTATCCCGCTGTGGAGAATCGGGTCCAGCACCCGTAACGCAGATGGGGATGCTGAGCCATAAGCCAGGCTCCCATAATCCAGACGGGACTGGATTAACGCCTGGTAGAGCCGCAACAGTGTAGAGCGGTCGGCGCCCCAGTGGGTGTTGCTCAAGCATCGCAGAGCATTTAGATGCCGCCAACACGTCTGTTTCAGCTGCCGGATATGAGGCAGCCAAGTCAACCGGGCATCGAAAACCACCCCCAAAAACCTGTGGGTCTCCACCACAGCAAGGAGTTCGTCGGCAAGATAAAGCCGCGGCTCAGGATGGACTGTTCGGCACCGGCAGAAATGCATAACGCAGGTCTTGGCTGCCGAAAACTGAAACCCATGCGCTACAGCCCAAGACTGCGCCTTACGGATAGCCCCCTGTAGCTGACGTTCAACAGCTGCAATGCCAGTAGAGCTGTAATAAAGGCAGAAGTCGTCAGCATACAGGGAGGCGGAGACAGAATTTCCCACGGCCGCAGCAAGCCCGTTAATGGCTATTAAAAACAGACAGACACTTAAAACAGAGCCCTGTGGCACACCGTTCTCCTGGACGTGAGAGGAACTATACGAGGACGCGACTTGCACGCGGAAGGTACGACACGACAGAAAAATGCGGATAAAAATCGGCAGAGGACCCCGAAGACCCCATCCATGGAGCGTAGAAAGAATGTGATGACGCCACGTCGTATCGTACGCCTTCCGCATGTCGAAAAAGACAGCGACCAGGTGCTGACGGCGGGAAAAGGCAGTACGGATGGCCGACTCCAGGCTCACCAGATTGTCGGTGGCGGAGCGGCCTTTACGGAACCCACCCTGAGACGGAGCCAGAAGGCCCCGAGACTCCAGTACCCAATGCAAGCGCCGGCTCACCATCCGTTCAAGCAACTTGCAAAGAACGTTGGTGAGGCTAATGGGACGGTAGCTGTCCACCTCCAGAGGGTTCTTTCCAGGTTTCAAAACGGGGATGACAATGCCTTCCCGCCATTGCGACGGAAACTCCCCCTCGACCCAAAGACGGTTGTAAAGATCGAGAAGGCGCCGCTGGCAGTCCACTGAAAGGTGTTTCAGCATCTGACAGTGGATGCCATCTGGCCCAGGAGCGGTATCAGGGCAAGCAGCGAGGGCACTGCGAAATTCCCACTCACTAAATGGAGCATTGTAAGATTCTGGGTGGTTGGTGCGAAACGAAAGGCTCCGACGTTCCATCCGCTCTTTAATGGAGCGGAAGCCCTGGGGGTAATTCGCAGAAGCGGAACTCATAGCAAAATGCTCTGCTAAGCGATTGGCAATGACGTCGGAGTCAGTACAAACTGCTCCATTCAGTGAGAGCGCAGGGACGCTGGCAGGTGGCCGATAGCCGTAGACGCGTCGAATCTTGGCCCAGACCTGCGAGGGAGTGACATGGAGGCCAATGGTGGACACATACCGCTCCCAGCACTCCTTCTTGCCTTGGCGGATAAGGAGGCGGGCCCGCGCACGCAGCCGTTTGAAGGCGATAAGGTGGTCGAGGGAGGGGTGTCGCTTGTGACGCTGGAGCGCCCGCCGGCGATCTTTAATCGCTTCAGCGATCTCAGGCGACCACCAAGGCACAGCCTTCCGCCGAGGGGACCCACAGGAATGGGGAATGGCAGATTCGGCGGCAGTAACGATGCCGGTGGTGACCGATTGAACCACCGCATCAATGTCATCGGTAGAGAGAGGCTCAAAAGCGGCAGTGGAGGAGAACAAGTCCCAGTCAGCCTTATTCATAGCCCATCTGCTAGGGCGCCCAGAAGAGTGGCGCTGTGGTAGTGACAAAAAGATCGGAAAATGGTCACTACCACACAGGTCGTCATGCACACTCCATTGGACAGACGGTAAGAGGCTATGGCTACAGATTGAAAGGTCAATGGCGGAGTAGGTGCCATGCGCCACACTGAAGTGTGTGAAGGCACCATCATTTAACAGCGAGAGATCGAGCTGCGACAATAAATGCTCAACGATGGCGCCTCGACCTGTTGCCACTGACCCACCCCACAGAGGGTTATGAGCGTTGAAGTCGCCCAATAGCAAGAAAGGTGGCGGCAATTGGGCGACCAGTGCAGCCAGGACATGCTGCGAGACATCACCATCCGGTGGAATGTAAAGACTGCAGACGGTAACAGCCTGTGGCGTCCACACGCGTACAGCGACAGCCTCTAAAGGCGTCTGGAGAGGGACAGACTCGCTGTGCAGAGTGTGAAGGACATATATGCAGACGCCACCAGACACCCTTTCATAAGCTGCTCGGTTCTTGTAATAACCCCGATAGCCACGGAGGGCGGGGGTTCGCATCGCCGGAAACCAAGTTTCCTGGAGAGCAATGCAGAAGAAAGGGCGAAGGCTGAGAAGTTGGCGGAGCTCAGCTAAATGGTGGAAAAAACCGCCGCAGTTCCACTGGAGGATGGTATTGTCCATGGCTGAGAAAGGCGTGAAAGGACTGGGAAGGCAATTTACGCCGCTTGTTCACTCACTGCCACCGATTCAGTACCTGGACGAGAGGCATCCATGGCGTCTGAGGGACCAGCGAGATCACGGTCCTCAGTGGACGCTAGAATCTCGACTTCATCCACAGACGCAGAGCGCGAAAGGTGCGGTGGGGCTGGTGCCACCGCAAGTTCTTTGGCCTTAGAGGTCTTTCTCTTGGACTTCTCTCGCTGAACCTTGGGTTTCACCGGCTGGGAAGGCTTCACCGATTCAGTCTCCGGGACAGAGGAGGATCGCGAAGCCCTACGCCCGGCTGCTGGTGAGGACTTATGCCACTGGTGGCCGTCATCCTTCCCGCTGGGGGAACCCTGGGAAGGGAGCGTCCCAAGGGAACTCTTACGGGCGAGAGTAGCTGAAGAAGTTAGACGCTTCTCCGGCTGAGAAGCGGGGACGGACGTCCCCGACGGGTGGGAGGAGGTTGCTCCTGAGGTAGGTGGTGCAGGAGCAACCGGTTGGGGAGAGCCCCCCACGGGCAAGGGGGCAGAAGGAGTCGTACTGCTTATCGAGCTGGCTGGAAGTCTCGCAACTGATGGAGCTAGCACAGTTGTTGTAGCAGCTGCATACGAAGACGTCATTCTCACAGGATGGAGTCTGTCATATTTCCGTTTGGCCTCAGTATAGGTCAGCCGGTCCAGGGTCTTATATTCCATGATTTTGCGCTCTTTCTGAAAGACTGTGCAGTCAGGCGAGCAAGGTGAATGGTGCTCCCCGCAGTTGACGCAGATGGGAGGCGGGGCACATGGAGTATCGGGATGAGACGGGCGTCCGCAATCTCGACATGTGAGGCTGGAAGTGCAGCGGGAAGACATATGGCCGAACTTCCAGCACTTGAAGCACCGCATCGGGGGAGGGATATAGGGCTTGACGTCACATCGGTAGACCATCACCTTGACCTTTTCCGGTAACGTATCACCCTCGAAGGCCAAGATGAAGGCACCGGTAGCAACCTGATTGTCCCTCGGACCCCGATGAACGCGCCGGACGAAATGAACACCTCTACGTTCTAAGTTGGCGCGCAGCTCGTCATCAGACTGCAAAAGGAGATCCCTATGGAAAATAACACCCTGGACCATATTTAAACTCTTATGTGGCGTAATAGAAACGTTAACATCCCCCAACTTGTCACAAGCAAGTAACCTGCGGGACTGGGCGGAGGATGCCGTTTGTATCAGTACTGACCCAGAGCGCATTTTAGACAAGCCCTCCACCTCCCCAAACTTGTCCTCTAAATGCTCTACAAAGAACTGAGGCTTCACGGACATAAAAGATTCCCCGTCAGCTCTGGTACAGACGAGATACCGGGGCGAGTATCTTTCGCTCTCATTCATAGCCCTTCGTTCCTCCCATGGTGTGGCCAGGGAGGGGAACGATTTGGGGTCATACACATTAGCCTTGAATTGAGCCTTGGAACGCTTAGAGACTGCTGACGGCTGGCCGCCAGCAAGAGATGATGTACCACGCTTCATTGCGGGTCATCCGCCCTGATGCCACCTACTCCGACCAAGGGCCCTCCCCACGGGCGCCACCCAGCCACAGCAAAGGCCACCTGGCAGGATGGCCATTGCCGGGAGTCCCGATGCCCCAGGGAGATGGGCATCTACTCCTTGGCATACGTGGGGAGTGAACGGCGCAGGCATCAGTAGAGCGATCCCTGTGTTGTCAGGGGGCTACAACCAAGAGGGTACATGGCGACCCCACCACAACGGACTGGCTACCGTGCTGGATCTTAGGTGCAAAAATGGCCAAGGTCGTCGTCACAGTTAAAAGAAACACTGCAGAGTGCAGCGTGGTAATCGCCAATGAGATCGAAAACGAGCGGGACACCATTGCAACGACGAGAAAGACGGCAATAGGTCTAATGGCACGAAGGATACAGTGCACCATGTAAGGTGCCCTTCCCCAATCGGCTCGCTCTTCGGAATAATTTGGATAGATGGAGGTCAAACCCGAGAGGGGACCATCACATAAGGCCGAAACGTTTGAGACTCCTTTTAGTCGCCTCTTACGACAGGCAGGAATACCGCGGGCCTATTCTAACCCCCGAACCCGCAGGGGGATCTCGTGGCCGAGTTTTAGCTACAGGTCTTCATCCTGTGAGACGACGGGGAGAGCACCATTACCAGTGGGCGCCAAAGTACAGGACACTTCTTCGGATGGGGAGGTGGAGCGGCACCCAAAGGGGAAGGCATGGGGACCATGGGGGGAGGGGGGTGTCGGGGCTAGGGCAAGGAAGAGGTAGGAGGGCGAAAGTATGTAACAGAGGTAAAAATAGAAGAAATCGACACTTAGTGGAGCCTGTCACTTTTGGCGGGCTTCAGCGTAAGACATACGATCCAGCGACTTGTGCTCTTGGATCTTATTTGCTTTCTTGTAATTTGGGTAATTTCGAGAGTGTGAAAAGTGGTGGTCGTGTCAGTTTACACACACACACACACACACACACACACACACAGGTAGCGGATCACAGGGGATTCTCTCCTGAAGTGGGTGGCCACAGGCACCACACAGATAGTCCGCAGAACAGTGGGAAGACATAGGCCTGAAATACAAGAGCTGGAAGCACCAAGTGGGTGGCGAGACGTACGACTTCACGTCACATCGGTAACACTTAGTTTTGACCGTCTCTGGAAGGGTATCCCCTGGAAAGCGAGAATGAAGGCGCCGGTATCGGCGCGGTTGTCTTTGCGACCCTTCTGCACACGTTGAACAAAATGAACAGTGCGTCGCTCCAGATTAGCCCAGAGTTCCTCATCAGGTTGCATGATGAGGTCACTATGAAAAATCACTCCCAGGACCATATTCGGAGACTGGTGAGGAGTAACAGACACCAGACACGAAGAGCTGCAGATTGGGCGGCATAAGGAGCTTTGATCAACAGGGGGCCTACACTATCTTACTGAGAGACTCTACTTTGCCAAACTTGTCCTTGATATTCTCTTTGTGGCGAGGACGGTGTCGTGCTACCTGCTCTGTCCATCCTAATACAGACCAGGTGTCGGGGAAAGCGTTTCTCCCCAAGACGGAGAGCCTGACCCCCATCCAGAGTGGAACAAGGGAAGAGAAGGCTGCAGAGTCATACAAAGCAGCATTCGATGATTCCCACCACTCAAAAAGACGAACGTTTGAAAATGGCCTGATATTTGCAGCTTGATATGCTTCGTGCGCCTTACCATCCACTCCGATCTGGTGCTCTCCCCATGGACACCACTCTGCCACAGCAACGCCCATCTGGCATGGCGGTCGTTACCGGGAGTTCCGATGCTCCAGGATGACAAGCAAAGACTCCTTGGCATACGTGGGGAGGGAACAGCTCAAGCACCAGTAGCGTGATCCCTTTGCTGTCAGGGGGGCTCAGCCAGATGGGTATGTAACAGCCTCTCCACACGGATTGGCTACACATGCTGGCGACCCAGTGAGGCAGAGGGGGGGGAGGGGGGGGGGGCATGGCGGGGAAGAAAGGGGTGAGAGGAATCCACATTGTACAGGCTAGGGAGGGAGTTGTTCTTCAAATGGTTCACACTGAAGACAGAAAATTTTGAAAGTGGAGGTCAAACCCCAAGGGGGATGCCAGAAAGGATGAAAGAGAACAGGCAAGAGAAACAAAATCGCAAGGAAGACTGAGAACCAGCTGGGTAGCTAGGTTGACATAAATAAGAACACCGAGAGAGGAGGAGAAAGTGAGGGCAGCGGGAAAAGAGCCAGGATGGGGAGGGAGGGGCACAGCGAAGAAAATGCAGCCTGGGTAGAAAGAACGGGCCGCAATAGCTCAAGGCCCGTGTGGGCTAATCACGAAAGAACCGCAAGTCCCCTGGAGGTATGAAGAAGAATGAAAATACTGCAATCTTAGTTGGTTTTCTTCACAAGATTTATGTGGAATATAAAATTTTCTTTTGCCAAAGTGCACTCGCATCTGGAAACATGCCACTGATTAAACTTAAGAATTACAATCCGGTGAGCATTCAACGAAACAATAGGAATTGTCTACATTTGCGGTAAGGATTTTTTTATGTTTATGTTCGATTCGCAATGAACAAATAGGTCCACCATTTAGGGCTGAAAGCTTCTTTATCGCAACATTTGTTCCAGATTTAGAAAAAGTGTTCACATATTTGTTACACGAGATATATCTGAGTGCTTCGAGGAGACAATGAAAAGCACCACTGTTTAATGCTCTCCCCACAGGATTGTAAAGAGATGACACTTCCCCGGCAGCAAATGGCGCAAAATTAGCGTTTAGTGTATGCAAGTTCATTTTGATCTGATTCAATACCGAGAGGAAACTACTTATTTCTATTGTCTTCACTTAACATGCTCCTCATAACTGATATGTCAGAATTAAGTAAATATGCATTAAGTAACGTTTCCATATTTCGAATGAAAGCCAACAAGGACACATTATTCTGGCATCAGCTGGGGGTGCTGTTTGAAGATATCACAGAGCGTGACTTAACTGTCACGTGGAAAGGGAAAACAAAAAGGTTTTATTCTCTTTTCTTCAGAAACTCAACACAATCTTGAAGAAACCAATAGAAGTAGAGCCAAAGATTTTGTAACCGAGGAGCAGAAGAAGATAGAAGCGATAGATGTTCTGACAAGATAAGAAAGTTGTTGGCACGAAACGTTCGATTCAACGCTGTCTACACTTTTTTAAAAGAAAAGAACTGTTGCTCCTCTTTGAGAGGGATTGTAAAGAGATGACACTTCTCTTTACAATCATGCCATGTCTGGGTAGCGTTGTAAAGCATATCCGCAGACTTTAAGCCATGAATTTAGACGATTAACATCATTTGTGAATGCTTTAGGTAAATCAGTGCACTGGGCTGACATCGTGTTTTGTAAAATAGGTCAAAAATCTCGCTTGCACAGTGTTAGCTTTTTGCTGAGATTTTGTAGAGATGGTACCGATTGGCAGGTGCTAGACTGGTGGAGTATTTCGGAAATTTGAAATACAAATTCATCGGTGTTCGTCAGGGAAGTAGACAATATGCGATGTCCAGGACTGGAGAGGATTCTTCCGTTTGTGGAAACGGTGTTTCTTAACTCTCGGTATGCAGCATTTTGAGAATGTTCCGAGTGGCTCATTTTGTTTTCTCCCTACTCAGTACAATAAGAACGTGCACAGCCCTGTATACTAGACAGGCAGTAATTTAACGTTCCGTTGACGTCGTGGTCACTAGGTTGAAAGATGGTGCAAGGAATATGCTGTGACCTTGCTGCTGGGAAAAAAATCTTTGCATTCGCCAGAGTCGATTTCGAAAACCGACGTGGAAGTCTGTATCAAGAGGGCCAGAATCCTTTGCACAATGTGATCTGCGTTGATTCGTTTGATCTGACTTATTACCTGCCAAACAACGTAAAAATATTTTCTTCGGTTATGAAAAGTAATCATAATGAAAATGGCAATGTAAATTTATCCGAATCAACGAAACGCCAGTGTCAAGTTGCAAGTAATCTGAGTCTATGTTCTTACACTGAGAGACATCCGAAAGACAATACCACCTGTTTCGCATCTCCCTCCATTCCGGTAATAGCACTTCTACAACTACACTATCTATTTGGTCGCATTTAGCTTGGGGCTGAAAACGATCTTTAGGTGTTCCAGTACAAATAAAACAAACTAAGTTTGATTCTCAGCATAAAGATGCATGGTACCCCGAAACTATATTGAGCAAATAATGACGTAATAATACATCAGCGGAAGAGTTGTTTCGCTATGGACCGACAATACAATTACATCTGGAAACAATGGACTACATAAGTTGGCTCCTTGTTTGTATGTTCAAATAGAGTACTTAATCTGAAATGAAAAATATGTAGTAATGGAAAACAGCGGCTAAAAAGCCATTTTTTATCTACCTAAATTGAAACAAGACTTAAAGAGTCAAATATGAGATGGCACTGCAAATTAAGACATTTTGGGTCACTTAAGACGGAAAATCACGCGTTATACTTCTTGTATATTGGCTTTTACGGGAGATGGTCGCCCATAAAAATGTATCTTACTATAGACGCCCTCTGAGGCACAGCAGTTTGCATGTGTCAGAAACTTTCTCAAACTACAAAACGCGAAAGACAGAAAAATCCAAATGCTGTTTGTCATGACAACCGCATGGCAGATGGCCATCCAAACAAAACTTAACGTAATCAGCACGTTGCCAAAATATAACTGGACAATACGTGCAGGTGGAAGTAAATGTTTTAACACTCCCTTATACGCTACGTATCCGACAGATACAAACTGAGCGTGTTTTATGACAGGTTTAGCTGCTCGAAGGCGACGTTGACTTTTCGCCTATTCCTTAAGGGGTTAGTCCAGCGCTGTCGCGCGTCCCACGCACGAGAGGCGATTAATTTACTACTGTATGTGACATACGTCGTGATTGTAAGTGCCTATTTTTAAAGGTTTCATTCAATTTTCTTTTTGGAATACGTTGTGGTTATAATTATTTTTTTCAAAACGGATTTGTGTACCCAATATGTACTTTTGTCTCTTTCTGATACAATGCGTGTGCATATGTTCGTTTGACTATTCTAAATTTTCTGAGCAACTGTATTTTGTCCAAGCTAATCGTACCTCACTTTTTTTGTGAAAAATCCAGTATTCTTCATTTTCAGGTTCAAAATGGCAACAAAAACTGTACAGTATGACCTCGATACCCCGCTGATAGCCCAGAAATGTATCAACTTCTATTTGATGGCCTTGACCAGAGTGATGATGATGATTTAAGTAAAAGTTTCAGCAACTGAAGGAACATTAAACCTCATTCCGAAGATCCCAGAAGATGAAGTTGACACTAGTGCAGAAGAAGAGGTACAAGAACGCGAAGAGAAATGAACAAAGTGATTCGACATACTACCTGATTGTGACGACGACGAGACCTCTGGTCAGAAACCAAGGAAGAAAAACATTGCATTCAATTTCATTGAGAAAAACCACCTTATCCACGTAAGCGGAGGGACAAAAACAACCTCATAAGACAATTCCCAGGCCCAGTCGGAAAGACAAAGCAGTCACAGACCATTCTGGAAAGCTGGCTCTGTTTATTTGATGATAGCATGTTAGAAATGGTTGCAATGTTCACTGACCAATATATTGATAGCATCCAACATAATTAAAAAGACAGACAAAACCGAACAAAGCATTTATTGGTCATCTCTATATTTCTGGAACTTATAACGCAGGGAAACTGAACCTTAAAGAATTATTGGCTGCTGCTGGATACGGGATTGAGATATTCCGTCTCACCATGGGGGTCAAAAGGTTTCGTATCTTACTTCAAACTCTAAGATTCGATGACAGGCAAGCCAGAGAGGGACGTTTTTGAAAAATTTGTCAAGAACTGTAAATGGAGGTATCAAGTGGGAGTAAACGTCATCACCGATGAGAAATTGGGAGGCTTTTAGGGGTAGGAGCACCTTTATTCGGTAACTACCTTTCAAAGCCAGCTAGTTATGCAATTAAAATATCTAATGGGGCCGATTCAAGCGTGTATTACACGGGCAACATGGAAATTCACACACCTAAGAAACCTGATGGCCCTTTCCAGGTAAGTAATAAATCCGTGGATGTCGTTCAACGCCAGGTAGCCCCTCTAAGAAAATCACACCGTAATATAAAAACTGTGGTTCAGTGATGTTACTCTCCTTCACACAGTGAAACAAAATATAGCCGGTCCTATGTGAAAACTTGGAAAAAGAACAAATGGCAAATTCCAAAAGAAATGAAAGATTTGAGAAACAGTGGCATTCTCCAGCGTTTCTGCTTTCAATAAAGAAAGCACTATGGTTTCATGTGTGCCACACAACAAAAAGAATAACAATAATGTGCTCTATTTCCAGTATGAATTTGGACGGAGCAACTGAAGGAAGTGGGGAGAAAAGAAAACCGGAAATAATTACATATTATAATAAACAAACTTGGAGTGGACATGGTTGACAAAATATATTCTGGTTACAGTATACAAAGAGGTACGAAAAGGTGGCAAATGGTAATGTTTTACACTATTCTAGACGTCGCTAGTATCAACAGCTAAGTCATTTGCCTGGGGAACGGACAAAACGCGCCACCTCGCCGGGTATTTCTTCGTGAGCTGGGAAAAGTGCTCACAAAGGATCGCTCGATTAGGCGATCACAGCTTTCACGCTTGCCACGCACAATGGCCTTACGTCTTCGAGAACTACTTCCCCAAGCTCAAATACCACAAATTTCAAACAACTCTGGAAGAACTGATATTAAATCCAGTAAACGAATGCACTGCCAACCCTGGCTGGGACGATGAAAATAAAACTACAAGACTCACCAAATATACAAGCAAAGGATGCGGCCAATATTTATGTCTAAAGCACTGCGAGTATTTTTGTGTCGGCGGTTGTAAAATCGACCATGACAATGATGACACTCATTCAGAGTGACATTTTGTAAAAGTTCGAGTTGCTGGGGACTTTTTTGTTTCTTTTTCTGTAATCCTAGTAGTACCAGTCAGATTTAACTTAATTTCTACGAACTAGTATATACAAAAAGTTTATACATAGTATAAAAATAACAGCTTAATTTGATGATGCATGTGTATTTTTCTACCTGGGAAATGCGAAACTACTTTTTTCAGGTAACTAAATTGAATCATTTGGTCGCTTAGATTACAGGAACCATCGAAACACATCGAACAACCCAGTTTGATAGCTTGACAAAGAGGGATTCGCGGGGCGTGTTGCTGACACGTCTGCTGTCCGCCAAACTCGGCTGCCCGCAGGGTCCTCTAGCTCCAGGGGATCTCCCAAATTAGATACCACACGGATGCACCAGCTAAAGGTCATCGTGCTCCGAAATGGTCCATCGAGACGCACTAGTTCCTGCTGTCCATGGCGCATCGAAAGCCCACTCACTCCGGCATGTTGTCTTACTATTCCTTCACTCATATGTTTAACGCAACTGAGTATAAGTTTTTTTTTCCGCTTCCTTCACTTTTTCTTTCTTTCCCTTTGAAGATTTGCCCTTCGACCAGCTGCCGTAGCCCTCAATGTGTTGGACAGGTGCCTTTGTTCTTATTCTACACAATGATACTCTTGACAGGTTTAACTCTCAAGGACTCCCTAACGGAAGTGCTCCCTATTCTATATCCTAAATCATCATTTAAGCAAATAGTTTCGCTTATTATACGTTCCTTTGCTTCAAACCGAAGCTTCACTGCTGCATAGTAGGTCTGGCAATGTCACTTCTCTGTAAGCTAGTGGATCATTATTAACTTTTTTTATTGGGTGAATTTCGGATAGTGCCACATGTATTCTGGACTGTGTTTCTTATTAATTACAGAAAGACTGTCATTATAAACGATTATTTTGACTAATTTTACTCCTGACTAGCTTCGTCCCTTGAGGTATCATTGTTTTCTGTTTGCTTCTCACCATCACTGACAGCATGTGCAGTTAGGTAGAAAAACTTTTGTTGTTAAATATGCCTTTCACCTGTAATAAGAATAAAGACAGATACTAATATGTGCATTTTTACTGAAGCCTATCCATTGCGCTATTTGGTATACTGCGAAACAAAATATTTTAGACATGGCCTGTAATGTGAACTGGTGTACATTATTTAGATAGAAATCCTAAAAATGGTCTCTAAACCGTGTAGTAAAAACTGCAGACTTAAAAGAGCAACTGGGAGGCGTTTACACAAGTACACCTACTACAGTTTAAGAAAGCTAACAAGAACAGTTAAAGGTACAGGGTGGCATGCGTTTAAGTAAAAAAAAATACTTTGTCACTGTTCTGTGTGTGGGTAGGGATGTTTTATTTGTAGGTATGTTTTAGTATCGTTCAACACTCGTGCATGAGTTTTCGGGTCCGGTCTATTTATAGAAGCGTTTTCCAAAACATCAGTGGGAACTTTCCTGATTATTGGAACGTGATTTACATGATCGACAAGTACGACGAAGAGAGAACAGCACAGCGCGGGGAAAGTGTAGGTAGTGGTAAGGTGGTTTACAAATTGTCTCAGCCAAATGCAATCCACCTACCACTACAGTACTATTGCCCCAAAAATATTTATGCCCAACAATCTGGTCGCCAGAATTGGGCATCTAGAGTGCATCTTTGTTGAGGATATAATGGAGAAATTTGGCATCCTGCCGGACGTGAAGCAGAGATGATAATTGTCAGGAGCTGTTTTCTGAAGACCAAAGTCGTTTTTACACAAGAATTGGTTTCGTTAGAGATCTGTTTTTCAAATGATGGATGTTAGCATGAATTAATTCGCAGTTTTTTTTCCCAGCGGCAGATCACTAAGAAAGCGGCAATGAGTGTCGCTTGGTTGTGTTTTGTAAGGCGAGTGTGTTCATATAACCCAGGTTCTCAGCGTCAGCACCTCTGAGCTTACATATCACGTTGGAGAAGGCTGTGGCTAAAGGAACAGAGAGGTTTGTTAAGGTGGAACTAAACCGTACAGTTTCCGCGAAAACTTAAGTGTTTTAATTTGGTGTGACTGGCTCTAGCGTCTGCACTGAGAGTATTCTGACAGTCCGAGGATGTTGGAAGATGCCAGTTAGGAGGTTAAAAGGAGCGGTGTGCAATTTCTGGTCCAGTGTACGGATCTGAGGAGTTCGTCTGAGTGCTATGACGAGGCTATAGAGTTCGTACCAGTATTTTAAGAGCTGTGACTAACTTTACATCGCACTAAAAGAAGAGATACGACCACGTTAATGACGAATGCAGACATTTATTTGCAATTTTTAGGCGATAAGGCGTGTAGACACATTACATGACTATACTAAGAACGTAGTGACGCAATTAAACTCATGAATAGAACAGAACTAGCTATATTAAAAAATATAGTGGACGTAAACATACGTCAGAAGTCATCGCGAAATGGGTAGCCATACGAATGAAATTAAAATACTGGCCAAAAATGGACAATGAACTGAAAGTGCAGTTAAGCTCTATTCGTTTACTGCATTTAGCGTCAGCACGTGCGGAGGAAACGTGCGTCCAGGCGGAATGAAACAAATGTGAGAATGGCGTTTCTACCAAAACGACACGTCAACTCACACACGAACAGTTAGGAATTGCGTACTACCGCTATTTGAGGATTTATGTTTTCCCTGGATGTAGCCCTAGAAATCAAACAGCGAAGTAAGTAAGTTAAGTTTGACGATAGACTCACGCCACAAATTCGATGCTTCACTGCCTGGACACACTTGTGGTGATAAAATGAGAAGCCATTAATTTTTAACACTGAATGAAATCAGTCTACAGTTGCCGCATCGAGTTCTGGAACTGATTGCCTTGACTGAACCACATGATCATCATGACTTACTAAAAGGAGATTCCAGCACCGTACGGTACGAGATGTGCTAAAGGATAGCCATGCAACGGAAATCCACGAAACCCTCACATAATAATACGTACGTAAATGTGTCATAAAAGCATGTCTCTCCTACACAGGTAACATCAGCGAATTACCACTCAACTATGTCCACACTGATGAATTAGATGCACTGACGATAGCGAGAATTGCACACACAGACACATTGGCCAAATGAATCTAAAAACGGCAATATGTAATACAAGCAATGGTCAGAATGTGTCGTAGGGCAAAGGGCACAATGTAAATAACTAAGTTAGTTCGGACAGAAGAAAATGATCGGGAAATGAGTTCATGATACACTGACCTTTCGATGTGTACACGGTATGCTGCTCCACACTAATGCGCGGAAACAGAGGGCACAAAGGTGTTGTACAACACGACAGACGGATACTACACCGCGTCATGTGACCCCAACCCGCAAAGATTTTCGTACTGTCCACGTAGCCTAAGCTGACCGTAAAGCGTCGTAAACAGTGGGTGCTCCATGGGTTATAGTGTGTACATTATCTAACAGATGGTACGGCATTATTCATCAGACTGGGATACTTATCAATTTAAAATAATATACAGTATATCCTAGATACAGATAAGATTTGAGACAACAAATGTTCATGGAATAGAAACAAAGATAACTGGACCAGTCACGATATATTTGCTTATTTCCGTAAACTTGTTTCGAACCTTTTCCAACATACCTTCACATGGGGCAAACTGAAGTTAGACACTTTCGTAGCCTGATGCTGAGTACTGATTTATGACAGTGTAGGCGGTATTATTCTTGATGTCTACCTTGCTACTGCTGGATTTATGGTGGCTGTTTATAGTCAATAGTGATTAGTTCTGCGGCCAACAGGCAATCAACAAGGAAACGGCCAAGTGGATATTACCAACAATACTGCACACTGCCCACATTGGCGCAAGCCAGTACCCAGAATCAAGCTATAAAAATAAGTGTATTTATCATCTGCATGCCTCACCTTAAGACGAGCCTGAAAAAGGCATGAAAATATGTATACGAAAATACATATTTCATATATGACTGGTCGTAGTTACCTATATTTATGTTCCACTAACGCCTTAGCAACAGGTGCGAGGTGCTACCCAGTGTTGGTAACTCTGAGCCAGCACGAAATGCCTCTTATGCTGAGCCAGCACCCTATTTTCCTGCCCAGTCCGCATGAGTCCAGAGGGTGGGTCTGCTCCTCACTGGTAGTCCCAATGTTAGGCGGGAAAGAATGCCAGCATGCACTACGTATATTGGACGGGGAATCTCGTCCGTGACGTGGGAGAGGCCGTGCCGGCAGTTATCGAGTGCCCTGGGTGCAACCGGCTACATATAGTGGCACGTGACACGAATGACGCCTGCTTCTTGGGTTCTGAGGACATCCTCGGCTCCTTTCGGTAGGTTGGATTAAAAGAGGGGAGAAGGGACCAAACTACGAGGTCATCAGTCCCTTGTTCCGAATAAAACAATGCCACAAGTGTGAGAATAAAATAAATGAGACTGACAATTCAAAACGGAATGAAAGGCAAAATCACAGGAACGATGAAGGGCAACAAACATGTAGTTGGACAAAAGGGGACGAGAAAACCACAGAAACATAAGAAAAGGGATGAAGAGATTAAAACAACAAAGCAGATTATCATGGCTGGCAGACCATCAGAATAAAAAAGTAGAAGCCAGCCATTCTGCAACACATTAAAACCTCCACCCTAGGAGCACTAGGGTGGAGGACACAAAGGGACAAAGGACATGCAATAAAACTTAGATCAAATGATAAAAACCCCCCTCACGAATTAAATTTAAAACTAAACCAGCCGATGAAGCGTTGTCAGATAAAATCAGCGGCAACGAGTTCGGTAACCCAAGATTTCGTCGGTGGGCAGCCAAAGTGGGACAGTGCACCAGAATATGGGCCAGTGTCAACCGGGCGCCGCACCGACACTGAGGCGGATCTTCACGGCGCGGGAGGTAACTGTGGGTCGCCCAAGCGTGGCCAATACGGAGCCGGCAGAGGACAACTGACTCCCTGCGAGAAGCCCGCACATTCGTACTCTCCTTAATGACACACAGTTTGTTGTGTGTACTGTTATGCCATTCCATCTCCCAAATCCGAAAAAACCCTATGGCGTAAGTCAGAACGCAGGTCAGACGTGTCGTGGGCTCCACAAAAACACCAATGAACGACGGGACCGGTTCACGGCATATATGGACTCCTGGATGAACGCTACCAAAGGATGGCGAGGGGAGTACTGGTCGATAGCTTGCAGGTTGCTCAAGCAGTCACTACACAGAAGAATCAATTCCCCAGGTCATGAACAGATATACTGAAGTGCACGAGAGATGGCCACCAGTCCTGCAGTGAATACACAGCAGCCATCGGGCAAGGAACGCTGTTCAAAATGGCCTCTGTGGACGTAGGCGAAGCTAACATGACCATCAGCCATCGAGCGGTCGGTGTAAACAACCTCAGAGCCCCGGAACACGTCTAGAATCGAGAGGAAGCGACAACTGAGAGCGGCAGGAGTAACTGAGTTCTTAGGGTCATGTGAAAGGTCCAAACGAATCTGCAGCCAAGTGTACACCATGGAGGTGTATGCGGACGGACCTGGATGGGAGGTGGTAAAGGGAAGGACTCCAGATCAGACAGAAGGGATCGCACGCGAACCGCAATCGTTAGCCCTGACCTGGGCCGCCAATGCGGGAGATGAACAGCCGCGGGTGGAAACAGGAGACGGTAATTCGGATGCTCAGGAGAACTACGAATGTGTGCAACGTGACTGGCGAGCAGTTGTGCACGTCGGAACTGCAATGGAGGAACTCCGGCCTCCACCAGGACACTCACTGGTCACTAGGCGAACGCCACAGTGGCGCACTGTGTCGAGTACACGCAACGCTGAGGGCGCTGCCGAACCATAAACCAGACTCCCATAGTCAAGGTGGGATTGAACAAGGTCTTTATACAGTTGCAGCAGAGTAGAAGGGTCTGCACCGCAGTAGGTGTTGCTCAGGCAGCGAAGGGCATTCAGGTGCTGCTAGCATTTCCGCTTAAGTTGACGAAGGTGAGGTAGCTAAGTCAATCGTCGAAAACCAGTCCTAAGAATCGATGTCTCCACTACAGTGAGTGGATCGTCATTAAGGTAAAGTTCTGGTTCCAGATGAATGGTACGACGCCGACAGAAGTGCATGACACACGACGTAGCGGCCGGAAACTGGAAGCCGTGGGCGCCTTGTGGATGGCTCCCTGTAGGCGCCGTTCAGCAACACCAGTACTGGTGGAGCAGTACGAAATGCAGAAGTCAACAAAGTCGACAGCCATACAGAGAGGATGAGACGGACGGCCCTACAACTGATGCTAGAACATTAATGGCCACTAAATATAGTGATACACACAATACAGAGCCCTGTGGGACCCCTTTCGCCAGGATATGGGGAGAACTAAGGGAGGCACCAACTTGAGCACAGAGAGTACAGAGCGACAGGAAATTCTGGATAAATATCGAGAGCGGGTCTCTGAGACCACATCCACATAATGTGGCAAAGATAAGATGTCGCCATGTTTTAGTCTTATGCTTTGCTTAGATCAAAAAACACGGCAACAACGCGTTGGCGTCTGGAAAAGGCTGTTCGGGTGGCAGACTAGAGGGGCACAAGATTAACAGTGGTACAGTGACTCTGTCGGAAGCCGTCCTGACATGGACCCAGTAGGACACGCAACTCTACGACCCAACCCAACCACCGACACACCATACATTCCAGCAGCTTACAAACAACGTTGGTGAGGCTGATGGGCCGATAGCTATCCACATCAAGTGATTTTTTACCAGATTTGAGCAGCGGAACAATGGTGCTCTCCCACTATTGCGATGGAAAGACGCCATCGTACCAGATCCGGTTGAAGATGACAAGAGACGGCGCTTGTAGCCGGAAATGTCCGAAAGAACAGACACCACATTCATATAAGTATATAGTTCTGGCAATACCGGCCATGACCTCCTCCTCCTGAGCGGATGCACACATATTCCCCGAACTCTTACGGGACTTGGTAAGAATGTCTTCCACGAGTAATGAGTGTGTTGGGGTGGGACACTACGAATGTCGTGTCTGAATATACAAGGTGAGAATGTGGGTCTCGCGGTAGGCGTGCGCGATATAGTACCTGCAGTCGCACTATCTTCTGTGCCCTTGGTGGCTCAGATGAATAGAGCGTCTGCCATGGAAGCATGAGATCCCGGGTTCGAGTCCCGGTCGGGGCACACATTTTCACCTGTCCCCGTTGATATACACTCCTGGAAATTGAAATAAGAACACCGTGAATTCATTGTCCCAGGAAGGGGAAATTTTATTGACACATTCCTGGGGTCAGATACATCATATGATCACACTGACAGAACCACAGGCACATAGACACAGGCAACAGAGCATGCATAATGTCGGCACTAGTACAGTGTATATCCACCTTTCGCAGCAATGCAGGCTGCTATTCTCCCATGGAGACGATCGTAGAGATGCTGGATGTAGTCCTGTGGAACGGCTTGCCATGCCATTTCCACCTGGCGCCTCAGTTGGACCAGCGTTCGTGCTGGACGTGCAGACCGCGTGAGACGACGCTTCATCCAGTCCCAAACATGCTCAATGGGGGACAGATCCGGAGATCTTGCTGGCCAGGGTAGTTGACTTACACCTTCTAGAGCACGTTGGGTGGCACGGGATACATGCGGACGTGCATTGTCCTGTTGGAACAGCAAGTTCCCTTGCCGGTCTAGGAATGGTAGAACGATGGGTTCGATGACGGTTTGGATGTACCGTGCACTATTCAGTGTCCCCTCGACGATCACCAGTGGTGTACGGCCAGTGTAGGAGATCGCTCCCCACACCATGATGCCGGGTGTTGGCCCTGTGTGCCTCGGTCGTATGCAGTCCTGATTGTGGCGCTCACCTGCACGGCGCCAAACACGCATACGACCATCATTGGCACCAAGGCAGAAGCGACTCTCATCGCTGAAGACGACACGTCTCCATTCGTCCCTCCATTCACGCCTGTCGCGACACCACTGGAGGCGGGCTGCACGATGTTGGGGCGTGAGCGGAAGACGGCCTAACGGTGTGCGGGACCGTAGCCCAGCTTCATGGAGACGGTTGCGAATGGTCCTCGCCGATACCCCAGGAGCAGCAGTGTCCCTAATTTGCTGGGAAGTGGCGGTGCGGTCCCCTACGGCACTGCGTAGGATCCTACGGTCTTGGCGTGCATCCGTGCGTCGCTGCGGTCCGGTCCCAGGTCGACGGGCACGTGCACCTTCCGCCGACCACTGGCGACAACATCGATGTACTGTGGAGACCTCACGCCCCACGTGATAAGCAATTCGGCGGTACGTCCACCCGGCCTCCCGAATGCCCACTATACGCCCTCGCTCAAAGTCCGTCAACTGCACATACGGTTCACGTCCACGCTATCGCGGCATGCTACCAGTGTTAAAGACTGCGATGGAGTTCCGTATGCCACGGCAAACTGGCTGACACTGACGGTGGCGGTGCACAAATGCTGCGCAGCTAGCGCCATTCGACGGCCAACACCGCGGTTCCTGGTGTGTCCGCTGTGCCGTGCGTGTGATCATTGCTTGTACAGCCCTCTCGCAGTGTCCGGAGCAAGTATGGTGGGTCTGACACACCGGTGTCAATGTGTTCTTTTTTCCATTTCCAGGAGTGTATCAACGCCCGTCAGCAGCTGGAGGTATTAATATAATTATAATTTCATAAGAGGTTTTGGTCGTATGTAAAATCAGTAGGTGGGTCAAAATCATCTGTTCATTCATTCACTCAGCGACCACACTGGCACCGAAACGGAAGATGACAGAAGGCCGAAATACTGAATTCGGTCTTCCAAAATTTTTTCACCAACACGATCCCTCCTTTCAGTCGTCATACGAACGTCGAAATGGCAGTTATTGAGATAACCGTTCGCGGAATAGAAACACATCTACAACCGCTTCGAAGTAGAAAGGTGTGAGAACTATGAGATATCCGGAAGATTCTACGAAGATTATGCGAAAGAACTTTGTAATGTTGTGTGTGCCTCACTGCTTTTTTTAAACTAATTTGTGCCTGATTTTATTCTGAGAAGCTCGGTAATGTAAGTAAATACCGTAAATGTAAATGTGATTCAAAAAGTACTTTAAGTGAAGTGCAGCTGGACAGCAAGAAACTATCTACAACGCAATCCCCGCAACGATAATAATATTAGGGAATCTTTGAGTATGGACTATAAAAATATACAACTGATTTATTAAAAAAAAACTGTTAATCTGTATCTTGTGGGAAGAGGATGTGTTGCTAGGCCGTCGCTCAGAACATATTGTTACATTTAATGAAAATTGATATTTTAGTGATAAAACCGAGTAAAATATGTGTAAGAGTTGCCAAACATTTATGTATACAAATTTTCTGGAAATGAAGAATAGAAATATCTTGTTTTTGGAAAAGGAGCTAAACTTCATTGTCGTTGCCGTCTATCAATCGACAGACCTGTAAGTGTACAAAGTTCACTAAAATACAGGAAAAGAAATGCATTCTCTATAGTTTTCATTCCGTAAGTAACAACCTCTCATAATTTCTTAATTATAGTAATTGGATTATGTTCTTGTACAATAGTATGGTGCTGAACTCCACTGACCAATTTTGATGTAGCTGGACGTGTAGTTTGAAGGAAGTTTGTGTGCTAAGCAATCTCCTTTTCTCACGAAAAGCAGATTGCTGTTTGATCTTATTTACTTACAACAGTGGTCCCTTAGGTATGAAAAGCTACGAAAACTTGGGCTAAAAACTATCCGCAATACGGCCAAGTAACTAACGGTGTCTTATTTTAAACCTTAAAGAACAATTTCCTCCACATAGTAATACGTAACCAACTGGTGCAGAAGCTAATTATTCAAGGAGGCAGCAACCAAAATTCAGGTACCAGTTAAGACTTAAAACCTCAATCAAAAATCAATCTCTCGCTCTCCAAACATACACATAAATATCGACATTACTAAGATAAGTCATTTTTATATTGGCGCCCCATCAGGGACGCGAAACGAAATTAAAAATATTTCATGCTGTTGTTCGAAACGCCTTTGTAATTACCTTGTATTTCTTAGACTTGAAACATTTAAGATCTTGTAAAAAAATTTTCTGTTTCATCGTTGCTAATCGATGCCACTTATTTTCATGTACCACGACAAAATTATGCCGGAAACAATTTTGATTTGTACTTTTTGAATCACATTTACATTTACGGTATTTACATACATTACTGAGCTTCTCAGAATAAAATCAGGCACAAATTAGTTAAAGAAGAAAAAGCAGTGAGGCACACATAACATTACAACTTGTTCCCGCTTTAGACGTAATTTATCGTAGATTGCTTGAGCAACGAAGGGTACCCTAGCGATTGGAAGAAAGCGCAGGTCATTCCCGTTTTTAAGAAGGGCCGTAGGACAGATGCACACAATTGTAGATCTATATCGTTGATGCCAATCTGTTTTAGAATTATGGAAGTGTTTTATGCCCAAGAATTAGGACGATCTTAGAGAAGGAAAGATCTATATAAAAATCAACAAGGATTCGGTAAACAGAGATCCTGTGAAACTCCGCTCGCTTTGTTCCTCCATGAGATCCACAGTGCCGTAGATAATGGCGCTCAGGTTGATGCCGTGTTCTTTGACTTCAGGAAGACATTTGACACCGTCCCGCACTGTCATTTAGTGAAAAATAGAGGAATGAGGTATTCTGTTTTTTAAAGGAGAGCTGTCACTCTTTGGCAGACTGTTTCAACAAAGGAGATTTTCTTTCTATTTAAAATGACTTACCTCACTGATATTTCTGAGAAATTAAATATTCCTCAAACTTCACTTGAAGGTAATCAGGCAACTGTACTATCTTGGAATGAAAAAGGTGAAGGCGTTCACAAATAAATTAGAGCTGTGGCAAAACCGAATGGAGAGTGGCTTACTAGATAATGTTCCCTAGTATTTGGTCACTGTTAGAGGATACAGATAATCTGATACATCCAATGGCGATAGAAGCTTGCTTTCTTCATCATCTTTCAACATTAAAAGTTCACTTCCAGAAATACTTCAGCAACGATTTTGATAAATTTAACTGGATTAAAAATCCAGTCATAAATGCTTCTAGACCATCATTTCTAAATATAGAATTCACTTCTGGTACTTCACTGAACAGTAAATTTAATGACGTGGTTTTGTTGGAGCTTTGGATACATATTAGCAAGGGCTTCCCAACGCTAAGCCAAAATGCAATGAATATCCTTATTCCTTTTGTAAGAACAATTGTGCAAGACTGGATTTTCAGCTTTGTCAGTTATGAAGTCGAACTACCGTTCAAAGCTAAATGTAAATATAGAACTTCGAGTCGCTCTCTCTGCTATTCCTCCACTTCTTGAGAGACTTTGTTCTCAAAAACAAGCTCATCCATCACACTGAACTTATAATTTAAATTTTAATTGCCTTTGTAATTCTTGTTTGCTGAATTGTAAATAAGGTCCGTTTCATAGTTTGTGAATAAATGAAAACTTTATAAAGATAAAAATTTGTACCGTATTTTCGTTATAATACGTCATTTTTGGTTTCTGCTATGCAAAATCGTTTTAAACTGAGTTTGGTTAACATAATAAGGAAAAAAATATAAGGGGGGGAGCGAAGAAAAAAGTTTGAGAACCACTGATTTAGTGGTTACGCATTCGTGATGAGTAAATCAACCCATCACCAATCTGAACTCTTCTCTGTATCTATGATATATCTTCTGTTATTCTAACTTGGTAAATGTCCCAGACCAATGATGATTTTTATGAAATCAGTTGGGTGGACTACGCAGCACAACCAGTACACCACCCACAACTACTAAGTTCCCACCCCGTCTCATCGACTTTTCTTTTGTTACCAGCCAGTGCAGAGCTTCAGATGGCAACACCACTTTTTGTCTGCTAGGACAGTATGTTTAACTGCGAACGAAATGGTTAAAACCCATTCTTGAGATATTTTATGCCCCTCAACAGGTAAAATAGCGGGAGGCCGTCAGAATCCAGGCAAGAGGCAAAATCGACATGTAGTTTTCCTCTGCCTACAGGAAGTTCCTCAGTGTGAGTGAAGCTAAAGATCTGTTCTAGATTTGTTCTAATTCCAATCTCCTGACACTATATTTAGACAATTCACCACCTACACTGAGGAAATAACAGATCAGATGAGGAGGATGAAGAAGAACAAAAATCCGGGAGAACATGGAAACCAGGCGAAAGACATTTAAGTTGGAGGGGAGAAACATCATAAGAGATGCGAGTAGTCGAGGAGATCCCAGAAGACTGGACGACAGCAGTTATCTGTGGTGGACAAGAAAGGTGACAAAATCGACAGCACTAACTATAGAAGTAGTTTTCCCCCTGAACGTCTACTAGCAGATCTTGTCCAACTGTACACTGGACAGGACCTGACCACTTTCAGAAGAAGTGACATGTGAATATCAGTAGTTTCAGAAAGGACATTCGACTGTGGAGAACATCTATGTACTGTACAGCTCATACGAAACTAGTCAGCCCAGTTAGTGTGTCTCATTGATTCAAAAGGCAAAGCGAAGCTCGGTAAGCAAGTCACGGACAGCCTTAACATAGTCGCAGTGCTTAGGCAAGATCGTGTATCACCAATATTTTTCATGCTGGCTCTCTAAAGGTAATGGGGATAGTTTTCCTTAAAAATTACGAAGATTTCGAGAGAAGGTGAAAAAATCAATAATCTCTCATTTCCCAATGGCATGGCCCTGTTGTCCAAATCTAAGGAAGAGAAGATGCAGATAAGCAACAGAGGTGACTGCAGCTAGCAAGATAGGTCTTCTTATGAATGAATCAACGACAGTATCTACTGATCATTAGAGCTAGTGCCTATTCAAGAGATCGAACCCATCCACTAGCAGATGGGGCCCAATCCTACAAAAGGATTTATGATTTTAAATATCGGGGGCTGACTTCTACATGATGTGAGGCAGTGATCAAAGCGAAGATCCAAGTCTGAAACCGATTAGACCTCAGTGTCAGCCAGTTATTTACATAGCATCCTGTCAAGGAATTTAAGACTTCAGCTGTACAAAACACTGATCCAATGCGTAGAAGTAGAAGTAATAGTAGTAGTTTTGTATCACCCCAGTTCCGAGAGTTCCAGCACCTGTACAGAAAATAGGAAGAGAGACCAACATAAACATCATTTCCGTCCTTTTTACTGCGCATGAAAACCACGCATTCCATGTTATACCACCATACAGCGAGACCTTCAGAGGTGGTGGTTCAGATTGCAGTACACACCGGTACATCTAATACCCAGTATCATGTCCTCTTGCATTGATGCAAGCCTGTATTCGTCGTGGCATACTATCCACAAGTTCATCAAGGCACTGTTGGTCCAGATTGTCCCACTCCTTATCGGCGATTCTGCGTCAATCCCTCAGAGTTGTTGGTGGGCCACGTCGTCCATAAACCGCACTTTTCAATCTATCCCAGGCATGTTCGATAGGGTTAATGACTGGAGAACATGCAGGCCACTCTAGTCGAGCGATGTCGTTATCCTGACGGAAGTCACTCACAAGATGTGCACGACGTGGACGCGAATCGTCGACCATGAAGACGAATGCCTCGCCAATGTGCTGTCGATATGGTAGCACTATCGGTCAGAGGATAGCATTCACGTATCGTACAACCGTTACGGCGCCTTCCATGACCACCAGCGGCGTACGTCGGCCCCACGTAATGCCACCCCAAAAAGGCAGGGAATCTCCACCTTGCTGCACTCGCTGGACAGTGTGTCAAAGGCGTTCAGCCTGACTGGGTTGCCTCCAAATACGTCCCCGACGATTGTCTGGTTGAAGGCCTGTGCGACACTCACTGGTTAAGAGAACGTGATGCCAATCCTGAACGGTCCATTCGGCATGTGTTGGACCCATCTGTACCGCGCTGCATGGTGTCGTGGTTGCAAAGATTGGCCTTGACATGGATGTCGGGAGTGAAGTTGCGCAGCATGCAGCCTATTGCGCACAGCGAGTCGCAACACGAGGTCCTGTGGCTGCACGACAAGCGTTATTCAACACGGTGGCGTTACTGTCAGGATTCCTCCGAGCCATAATCCGTAGGTAACGCTCATCCACTGCAGTAGTAGCCCTTGGGCGGCCTGAGCGACGCATTTCATCGACAGTTCATGTCTCACTATCTCCTCCATGTCCGAACAACATCACTTTGGTTCACTGTGAGACGCCTGGACACTTCCCTTGTTAAGAGCGATCGAACCACAGTATTGACCGTCTAGGCATGGCTGAACTACAGACAACACGAGCCGTGTACCTCCTTCCTGGTGGAATGACTAACTGATCGGCAGTCGGACTCATTCCGTTTAATAGGCGCTGCTCAGGCATGGTTGTCTACATCTTTGGGTGGGTTTAGTAACATCTCTGAACAGTCAAAGGGATTGTGTCTGTGATACAATATCCACAGTCAACGGTTATCTGCAGGGGTTCTGGGAACTGTGATTACGCAAAACTTTTTTGATGTGTGTAGTAATTTTATTGTCATTCGGCCATTACAGCAATAAGACCACGTCAGGCATGTAATACAATATAACTTAATTCAAAGAAAACAAGAGGCATGCTATTAATACTACAAAATTATGACATTTGAAATAATCATTTATGTCATAGAATGGGTGAGCAGCTAGCCATTTGCACAGTTTTTGTTTGAATGCTTGTTCAGATAGTTCTTGTACATATAGTGGAAGCTTATTAATTAATTTGTGCCCCATCAATTCATAGCTGTTAAGTGACCTTGACAGTCTGTGGTAAGGAGTATAAATGCATCTGCTCCTTCTCGTGTTGTAGAAATGTATATTTTCTTTACGTTTTGCTTCTGGTAACTTTTTTTGTGTGGAGTAAAACATAGTAAATATATAGGTTTATTACAGTCATCGTTTTTCTTCACAGAATATTGGTTTGCAGTGTGCTTTGTATGGAGAACCAGTAATTATCATAATGGTTTTCTTTTGTAGTATTAGGATGTCACGCACTAAACTCAAGTTCCTCATAAAATATGTTAGGATACTTTGGAAAAATGCAAAATAAGACGTTCTAACATAATTTTGAGGTACACAGTCCAAAAGTCGCCGTAGCAAATACATCACTCTAGACAATTTACCACTAATATATTGTACATGTTGATTCCAGGATAATTTTTCATCTATATGTACCCCTAAAAACTTAACACAACGAGAATCATCTGATGGAAGATTGTCTTTTAGACTAAAAACCATCTGCTGCGTTTTGCAATCATTCAGCAGGAAGTAGTAGTTCTTTAGGGGAGGAGACCAAACAGCGAGGTCATCGGTCTCATCGGATTAGGGAAGGACGGGGAAGGAAGTCGGCCGTGCCCTTTCAAAGGAACCATACCGGCATTTGCCTGGAGCGATTTAGGGAAATAACGGAAAACCTAAATCAGGATGGCCGGACGCGGGATTGAACCGTCGTCCTCCCGAATGCGAGTCCAGTGTGCTAACCACTGCGCCACCTCGCTCGGTTTCAGCAGGAAGCCATTTGCTTTAAACCAATAGGATGCTTGAGCCACTGTCTCTGCAACACAAGCTTTGAGGCTACTGAAATCATTACTACAATGAAGGAAAGTTGTATCATCTGCATATAGTACTGTCATGGACTCTATGAATGATGGCAGATCATTAATTATTATTAGGAACAGAAAAGGCCCCAGTATGGATCCATGTGGTATACCTATTTTAACTAATTCAATACTGGACTTTTCTTTACCTACACAAACAGCTTGCTTGCGATCCTGTATATACGATTTTAATAGTTTAAGGCTGTTACCTCGAATGCTGCAGTACTCCATTTTTTCTAAGAGTATTTTATGCTCTACACCAGGGATTCCCAAAGTCGTCGATATCGACCCCTTGGGTTTACCCTCAAACACTTTATGTATTTGTGACTACTGAGTCTACAGCATCAACAGTTGACAAGTTATTTCCTAAAACCATACTGTGATTCGCTAATTATTCCTGCATTTTCAAAGTACACAGGCAACTGTTGGTATATTACACATTCAAACACTTTAGAGAGAGCTGGGACTACGGAAATTGGTCTGTAACTTGAAGGTGAGTGTTTCACCGCACTGCAGTTCCTTCTCTAAATCCTCTCACGAACGAAAAATTGGCTGACATCGAAATAAGTGTCCAAGGAATAGAAAAGCAACTGGAATCACTCAACAGAGGAAAGTCCACTGGACCTGACGGGATACCAATTCGATTCTACACAGAGTACGCGAAAGAACTTGCCCCCTTTCTAACAGCCGTGTACCGCAAGTTTCTAGAGGAACGGAAGGTTCCAAATGATTGGAAAAGAGCACAGGTAGTCCCAGTCTTCAAGAAAGGTCGTCGAGCAGATGCGCAAAACTATAGACCTATGTCTCTGACGCCGATCTGTTGTAGAATTTTAGAACATGTTTTTTGCTCGCGTATCATGTCGTTTCTGGAAACCCAGAATCTAATCTGCAGGAATCAACATGGATTCCGGCAACAGCGATCGTGTGAGACCCAACTCGCTTTATTTGTTCATGAGACCCAGAAAATATTAGATACAGGCTCCCAGGTATATGGTATTTTCCTTGATTTCCGGAAGGCGTTCGATACAGTTCCGCACTGTCGCCTGATAAAGTAAGAGCCTACGGAATATCAGACCAGCTGTGAGGCTGGATTAAAGAGTTTTTAGCAAACAGAACACAGCATGTTGTTATCAATGGAGAGACGTCTACAGACAAAGTAACCTCTGGCGTGCCACAGGGAAGTGTTATGGGACCATTGCTTTTCACAATATATGTAAATGACCTAGTAGATAGGGTCGGAAGTTCCATGCGGCATTTCGCAGGTGATGCTGTAGTATAGGCACTTGGTACAGGGAGTGGCAACTGACCTTTAACATAGACAAATGTAACGTATTGCGAATACATAGAAAGAAGGTTCCTTTATTGTATGATTATATGATAACGGAACAAACACTGGTAGCAGCTACTTCTGTAAAATATCTGGGAGTATGCGTGCAGTACGATTTGAAGTGGAATGATCATATAATATTAATTGTTGATAAGGCGGGTACCAGGTTGAGATTCATTGGGAGAGTCCTTAGAAAATGCAGACCATCAACAAAGGAGGTGGCTTACAAAACACTCGTTCGACCTATACTTGAGTATTGCTCATCAGTGTGGGATCCGTACCAGGTCGGGTTGACGGAGGAGATATGGAAGATCCAAAAAAGAGCGGCGCGTTTCGTCACAGGGTTATTTGGAAAGCGCGATAGCGTTACGAAGGTGTTTAGCAAACTCAAGTGGCAGACTCTGCAAGAGAGGCGCTCTGCATCGCGGTGTAGCATGCTGTGCAGGTTTCGAGAGGGTGAGTTTCTGGATGCGGTATCTAATATATTGCTTCCCCCTACTTATACCTCCCGAGGAGATCACGAATGTAAAATTAGAGAGATTTGAGCGCGCACGGAGGCTTTCCGGCAGTCGTTCTTCCCGCGAACAATACGCGACTGGAACCGGAAAGGGAGGTAATGACAGCGGCACGTAAAGTGCCCTCCGCCACACACCGTTGGGTGGCTTGCGGAGTATGAATGTAGATGTAGAATATCTTTTTTTATATATTGGGACTACCCTAGACACTTTTAGCTCATCAGGAAAATATCCCTCATATATACACTTATTTATGCAGTATGTTAAAGGATACACAATAACAACCTACTACGTTTTTTTAGAATGTTACAAGAAATGTATGTCTACACTCTCAGATGATTTCAGATGTTTAACTATTTTTTGGACGAGACTAGATGGGACCTCGGAGAAGGTAAACAAATGTATTTACTAGTGGTTTACAGACATTTTTTGAAAGACTCTCAGATGAGTTAATGACAGGTTTGGTGATAGCATTTCCTACTTCGTGTACTGATTGAATAAAAAATCATTGAATTTCTGAGGGCATATACGGATTTTTTTATTTCTTTCATCTTTAGTAACAGTTTTTATTGTTTTCCATGCACGTAGTATATGAACGTGAAATACTGAGAGTCCAGAAAAAAATAAATTATTTTCTTGGTTTCAAGCGGAAAATCCTAAGGAAGATATATAGTCTGGCACAAGGTGACAGCACTGGGGAATTGGAAAGAAGGCATAATTGTGATTGTCTGAGGCCTGGCAAAGCCCGGATATTTTAGGCCTGATGAGAATTACACAGACTATGGGCAGATCGTGTCACTCGAAAGGACAAACGTCGATAGTATTTGAAATCCACAGATTTTAGTCCCTATGGAAGAAGACCGCTCAGCAGACCAAAGTAAATTGGAAAAATGAAACCCATCAGCACTTGCTGCAGATCGGGGTAGAGTGTTACCAGTGGCAAAATGCAGGAAGTTGAATCAAGTGGAAGAGGAGCCTCACAGGTACTTGCGGTTCTCTGGGCCTGATCACTGAAGTAAGGAAGCAAATTCCGTATTCTTAGATTCCCGAAAGGCGTCCACCTTATACCACATCGTCTATAATTAACATGTGATAATATCGTGTCTTCACAGATGTGTAACTGACTCAATGGATATCTAACAAAACCCAGTACGTTATACTGACAAGAACGACAATGACTGCCTTACACGGAAACATTTTAATTTTTCGCAAGTGTGTACCTGATGAAGGAAGCTAGCCTTCCGAAACTAGCTACGAGGTGAGTAAGTTATACGACTCATCATTGTTTTATTTCTTAGACAAGTACTTCATTCCAAAAGTGATACCACTCTTGATTCAACTACTGTGCAGCAGACTTCTCACGGCGTAGGAATAATTAGCTAACACAGATTAGATTAGATTAGATCAAACGTTTCAGCAGATCATCAATGTGTTTCTTCCAATTTAATCTCTCGTCAATGGACACACCTAAAAATTTGGAATATTCTACCTTAGCTATATGCTTCTGATTAAGGTCTATATTTATTAATGGCGTCATACCATTCCCTGTACGGAACTGTATGTACTGTGTCTTATCAAAATTCAGTGAGAGTCCGTTTACAAGGAACCACTTAGTAATTTTCTGAAAGACAGTATTGACAATTTCATCAGTTAATTCTTTGGGTGCCAGGAGAGTCTACCTTTCAGGAAGTCCACCGACATTGGTGTTTTGAGGCTGTTGTACAGTATGGTACATCCTTTCCAGCCGGGATGATGGAAGTTTTTGCTGTGCAGTCTCTGTCTCCTGTTTTGAAAGACGGGAGTTAAACATTCGTGAAACATGCTTCCTTTTCTCGTGCTGTTAGGTACTGCATCAGAGAAGCAACTCAATTAAAGTGGATAATGTTTGTTTATATTTTCCTTGTTGTTGCCTCTTGGCGCTTGGTTACTTTATTTGGGTTTATGTTCTGCAGTTTCATTCTTTATTCAGTTTTACATATTTGAGCTAGAAACGTCTCTGCAACTGATAAATGTGTTAAGTTTATGGTTAGAGATATTAAAAAAGAGAAAACTTAGAGTCTTCGACGAGAGATTGGAAATCCTACTGAGCAGAAGCCATGTCTGTCGTTGGACGAGATAATCACCTATTGGCAGTTCGGTATTCGTTGCTGAGCAGTCAGTGATGCCAGACAGCTATAGTCTGATTAAAATTAAATGATAGTTGACGTCTGTCATTTTCCGCTATGGTCTTGCTACATCGTCTGCCGGCTACCGCTCGGTTATAAGTGCCACAAACAAGGCCGATCACTTCTCAAATGCTGTTAATGTGTAACGAGGAGCAGCGTTGGAAGCGGCCGCAACGAGGTATGACAGAAGTTCTGTGGACAGCTGATTTTAAGTGTCCAATAACTGAACTGAAGCAACCGACGCGTTTTGTAGCTCTGAATTTAAACTCCTGTCCTGACCTAACCATATCCTCGTGACGTGCAATGTGTCCGAAGAAACAGCGACAGAATTAAAATCACGATAGCTTTGTTCACGGCGATTAAAGCTAACCTCTGAGAGCAAACTCAAGGCGAAAATTTCAGTTTTAGCGCTAAAAAACAAACTGCAATTTCTCGATATCATTCATTGGTTACCTGAAATTATCCTTACACTGGTTACACAAACTGCCGCTTTACCAACTGATGAGTAGTCCTAGTTGGTACTTTGTCATAGATTACAGACGATACTGGCAGATTCCAGATGAAAAAAGAACAAGAAGAAAATAAGAGCAAATAAAAAAGTCATTACCATAATTTAACAACAAAGTATTAGAAATTAAGAAATACATTTAAATCAATTAGTTGAATAAAAATAATGACTAGGGTTTTGAGCATATTTAGAAATAAACATTATTTTCGCTGTATTTCTTGATATTAGAAGCTCCTGCATGACAAGTTAACACGGTAACCACCACGCTACGACACTAAGTTACATAATAATGTTATTTATGCCCACGATATCGTGTGTGTGTGTGTGTGTGTGTGTGTGTGTGTGTGGGGGGGGGGGGGGGTTATCACGTGTGATGAAATACGAAATAAAAGCGCCTGATCCAGGATTGGGGCTCCAAACCCAACAAGAATGAACGCCAGACAAGGTGGACTGGCCAACTGTTGTGGCAGTTTCACAACGGAACGGTTCGGGGTGACATTGAGCGCTCTGCTTGTAGGAAACCAGCTTCAGCACGTTAAGTGCCAACTATCAAGTAATGATAATCTGGCATTAATAGTATGCTCTGACAGCAGATCGCAGGCTGCTGGTTCTGAAAATTTGTTTTTAAGTTGTGTATCGGATTGTTTTTAAGTTGTGTATCGGACTGACTTTGCAAAACCAGTTTCTTGGAAGTATCGACAGGTTAACCCATTGTCTGCATTTCTGATGATTTCCTAGGGATTTGGTTTGAACGAGAGGGTATCGCCTAAGGCGATGACTGCATATCTACGCTCCGCTAGCTACGTTATAGTGTGTGGCGGAGGATACTTTTTGTACTCTTCTCACTTCCCCATTCTTGTTTTAGCGACGAATGGACTGTGGGAAGTAAGATTGTTGGTGAGCCTCCGATTGAGCCCTAATCTCTCCAACTTTACCTTCGTGGTATCTTTACGAGATATACGTAGGAGTAAGTAGCGTATTGTTTGACCCTTATACGAATACACGACCTTTAAGTGAACAGTACCATGCTGCACAACGCCTCTACCTTGCAGCGTCTGCCAGTGCAGTTGGCCAATCATTTCCATGATACTTTCATGCTACTCTTCGTTGCATATTCTCTACTTCCTCTGCCAAACCCTTCTGGTACGGATCCCAAACTGGAAAGAACTCAAGGGTTTTCGTAAGATATCACATTCATAGATTGACTACGCTTCCTGAGGATTCTTCCAAAGAAACTCACAAGGAACTCGTTGAGTGCGAGGTAGCTAAAGGCCAAAGATGTTTACGGTATTCGACGCCCCACACATTGTCTATCACGCAACCACAATATTGGCAACAGGTGGCTGGACTGTAGATATTCAAAGGCGAACACAGCATGAAGCTACGGAGTGTAGTTGAACTGCTTAATCGACGAGTAACTCACAACAGCGCTACAGTGCTATAGGTATTGATACAAGGCAGAGAAATGGGAACGATAAACAAAAACATTGCATTATATGTAAAACAACAGTTGCCAAAGTTGACACCTCGTCAGAAAGAAACCCAAGGAATTTCGCAGTGTGAGAAACAAGTGGCAGGTAAAATAATAGCAATCATGCACGACGAGTCAGTGGAATTTGTAGTGCCGTATACGGTCGAACGTCCTGACAATGTACTTTAGGAGTGCAATAACGACGATAAATGCTTAACAAGTGAAAGTGATACTGAAACAGGTGGTGAGCCATGTAGTTCATCATCCTTGTTGGACAGGGAGCTAGAAATCCCATCTCCAGTGAAGTAGTAAAGGGCTGTCTTTGTCTAAGGAGCAGATGTTGTTTGTAGTGGTCTTCAGTCCAGAGACTGGTTTGATGCATCTCTCCATGCTACTCTATTCTCTGCAAGCTGCTTCATCTCCCAGTACCTACCGCAACCTACATCCGTCTGTATCTGTTTAGTGTGTTCATCTCTTGGTCTCCCTCTACGATTTTTACCTTCCACGCTGCCCTCCAATGCTAAATTTGTTATCCCTTGATGCCTCAGAACATGTCCTACCAACCGGTCCCTTCTTCTTGTCAAGTTGTGCCACAAACTCCTCTTCTCTCCAATTCTATTCAATACCTCATAATTAGTTATGTGTTCTACCCATCTAATCTTCAGCATTCTTCTGTAGCACCACACTTCGAAAGCTTCTATTCTCTTCTTGTCCAAACTCTCTATCGTCCATGTTTCACTTCCATACATGGCTACACTCCATACAAATACTTTCAGAAACGACTTCCTGACACTTAAATCTATACTCGATGTTAACAAATTTCTCTTCTTCAGAAACGCTTTCCTTGCCATTGCCAGTCTACATTTTATATCCTCTCTACTTCGACCATCATCAGTTACTTTGCTCCCCAAATAGCAAAACTCATTTACTACTTTAAGTGTCTTCTTTACTAATCTAATTCCCTCAGCATCAACCGATTTAATTCGACTACATTCCAGTATCCTCGTTTTTTTGCTTTTGTTGATGTTCATCTTATATCCTCCTTTCAAGACACTGTCCATTTCGTTCAACTGCTCTTCCAAGTCCTTTGCTGTCTCTGACAGAATTACAATGTCATCAGCGAACCTCAAAGTTTCTTCTCCATGGATTTTAATACCTACTCCGAATTTTTCTTTTGTTTCGGATACTAAACATAATCAGGTACATGGAAGATAATCCGCAGCATAGTGAAAAACACAATTATGAACGGATTTCGAATAAGTCCACAGCAATATGACCGTGTAGTGCCTAAGAAAAACTATGGGTATGCAAGGGCGGACAAGCCGCACTTGTCACAAAAACTGGAGTCAGCGACTTTCACGGATGCTCGATACACAGGATGTGCATGATAGTAATCTACTACGTTATGAACACCAAACTGCGCGAGACAGATTACCGTGATTTCACGAGATGCAGTGGATGGTTGCACAACTTCAAACAGTACTATAGAATTGGAACACGTGAGCTAAAGAACAAACAAAGCGCCAACTTGACGATGCACAGCAAACTGCGGAATCGGTGTGAAAATTTGTGGATAGGAGACAAACTTATCCCGTCGTTCAGCAAGGAATTTATTTTCAACTCCGACCATCCGGAATTTGAAGAGGAAATGCATATGAAAGGAAACCTGGAAATTGGAGGCACCAAGAGCATTGCATCAAGATCAACTAACATCAATGCCTTATCGCATTTGTATACAATTATGTCGACTGTTAAGCTTGATGGTAAGTTGGCTGGAAAGTTACAGCGCTGCGAGAAGTTGGAAACGCACTGCCCCCTACGATTCTTTCTTCTGTGCGTGATCTTGCAAGGGCAGTAGGGAATATTTACGTCACAACAAGCGGGAGTGGGGAAATGGGCGTGAGAGAACTACTGCTATGGTATGAGCACTGCTTTTGGCCAACAGCTGGTCAAAAAACTTCCTTTTGCTTGATTCCTGGTCTGCACACGACAATCACACTTCTTTAGAGCAAACTCACTCTCCCAAAAAGTGACATTGCAGTTCGTACCACCTGGAAGCCTCTGGATGTTCGTTTTCTCCGTGCCTATAAAGTGTATGATCGCACTATCTGCAGCAACGCCATGAAGGATACGCAATTTGACAATAAGTTCCAACACAAGACTATCGCATTCGGTTGCATGCATCATATTCCATTAGTTATCACCTCGTTACACATATACGCATCCCTTAACAATGCTGAACCTTCTGTAAGTTTCTTAACTCCCACTGAGTTCGCCTTTAATCTTGATGGTGTGAAACTTTGTCATGACTGTGGCGCCCCACTTTCATTCGGTGTTCATGGTGCAAGTTAATGGTTAGTTTTGAGCATTTCTTGAATGTCGACGATGTCCATTTTGTGAAGCGTAATACATAAATCACACAGAAGATTAATCTCTGCAACTCTCGGACACTCATTTTCTGTCGTCCTCCTGATACATATGGTGATTCATAAGCAGCTAATATTTTCTGCAGCAACGTCACTGAGACGTAGGTCCGCAGGTTCGATCCCAACCACTGCTCGGGTTTTGAATAAAAATTCTTAACTATGGTGGTCGAAGACCTCCATAATAAGTAATCCCCCTTATTATGTCAACCGATGAAAGTATAAAATTCTACGAGTTGAAGCGTGGACTGTTATAAGCCTAAATGTGGAAAAAGGGAAATGTGAAGACTGTATGTAGATGCGGTAAGAGTGAAGTGAAAGGAAGAAAATAAGTATATAGTCAGGGAATATATGGTAATATCAGTAACATCAGCAAACTGTATAACGTAAGTATGATCCGTTACTAATAAGATGGCGGGGGAAAAGATTGAGTTACTGTGAACAGTCCAGTGACAGGTTTATTCTCATCAGCATCAACTCCAAATAATACCAAAAACTATAGTTCTAGTAAACATGATGCCGTCACATCAGAAGATGACGAGACACATTAAATGAGGGAAATGAACGGGTAATCTTTATGCCACAAAAGGAGATGAAAATATCACTGGGGTATGGAACGCTGCACCACTGGAAGGAATAGAGTGTATAGTTACGGGAAGCTATGGCTTCTCTAGTAAGAAAAAGGAAGGAGACAAGACTCCTTGAGCTCTGGAATAAATTTCAACTACGAAATACGAACACGACATTCGAAAACCACAAGAGGAGTGAAAATGGATCAGAGACACGGGAAGATACCAGATGGGTTGCCCCATGGTGCGACAGATTTCCTACTTCCCAACCTGTACATTAGAGTGGTTCTTATTAGGTACGTTTCGTCTTTTAAGGGGAGGTTTACTATCTTTGGCCCGAAAAAAGCATGTTCTTTGAGAATTTTTTTCTCGGGATGTGTTATAGATATCAAAATCAAATTTGATCAAAATGTTTGATATTTCCTCTACAAACTGGAATTTTTTGGACCGGAAATGTCGACCAGCAAAGGCGGAAGTGCCGTCGGAACGAAACTACATTTCGATGTAGACCTCCACGCGCGATATGTCACAGGTCAGCCGGCTCGTCTGAAATCAAAACTGAGTTGACGTTAGCGAAGTATATAAGATTCTTTAGGAGTTGTACCTCGCGTAAGTTATTTGGACCATAGGAAACAAAATGACGGCCATTTCAAGAAAAATAGGTTTCTTTTTCAAAGATTTTTGGACTTCGTCGCCCAATTAAAAATATTTATTGTTCATGGATCGAAATAAAAGTGGTACAACTCCTAGGCAATGTAGTTAGCTTCGTAGGAAACAAAGATTCATGCCAGTCGGTTCAGTAGATTTGAAGTTACCATACCGCGCGATAAAAAAAAAAAAAAAAAAAAAAAAAACCATTTCGAGAAAAACGCGTTTGAAGTTTTGACTACATATAAATGCAATATTATGCAACGTACGTTCAATCTGCTATTCCGGATCCATAAAATAGCCCATCCTCTTCCTCAGAGGGCGTTCTGCTCGATATGGGCCATCCTGCGCTGCTCCAGAGCCGCTCGTACGGCCGGTGAAAAGCCGTTTTCGGTCGCTTTAATCCGGTGGTCGTCCAAATGCTTGGCGAACTGCGTCGAATGGAGTCCCAGAGTGACGTCCATCGTTGCCATGGTCTTCAGAATTGCTGAATACCCTTCGTTGGAGCTGCTCACTGCCAGGAAAGTGGCAATCTCCACAGTCTTCGTACCTGAATGCAAATGCTTGGGGGGCTAACTTCAAAACACACGCGTTCGAACGTTCATTTGAATTTTGTGTGTTTCCTACCACCCACCGGTACAATAACTCGTCCTCCGAAAGAAAAAAAACTGGTGCGTGAAAAAGGCTGGTTTCAGGCAGGTGCATTTTTTTTGTTCAACAGCGAATAACAAACATTTCAGTTCCGCATTCGGGAAACCCGTTTCAGGGGTTGATTATAAACAGTTATGGATCCAAAAATGCAATTTTTAAAAAATCGATTTTTTGCAGCAAAAGATAGTAAACCTCCCCTTAATGCTGGAAACCTCGTCGGAAACTATAACGATTTCCTAATGCCCTTAAAACAAATATCACTAAACAAGAAATACCATTATTGTCTGATTAAACTGCCATCTTTCTAACAAACAAAGGGTTTCTTCTAAAATTTTAGAGTGTGCAAATTGTGTGTCCAGGTGATATACCAGTTGTGCAAGAAATAACAGTTCATTGGGGAAAGAGCACGAATTCAGATACAGGAGCTGGAAATTGTGCACCAATATTAGAAGTTTCCTATCAACAATGGAGGCAACTAAAGAAACGTATTGGAATGTCATCTGACGTTGATTAGCGAAAATAAATGAATTTCGTTCGAAAACTGAATGACATTATTTACGTCCGAAAGAACAGACACCACCCATAAACAGAGGGATCTAGAAAAATGTAGATAGTCTTTGATAGTCAATATTAATGGAACAGCCTTATATACTGTTACAATTCTTGCACGGGGGGGGGGGGGGGTATTTTTGTACGTTCAAAATGGACCGTCATTAGCAACTAAACAGCGTCGATTCCGCTGAACTACGCCTGTCGGTGTGAGAGCTGCACAGGGCGCCTCGATGATTTCTCACATCTCGTTCAGTGTAGCTGGCTTCTTTTGATAACGTTCATTTTTCAAGATCCCAATAACTAGAAGTAAAGAGTTGTAAAGTCTGGAGACCGTAGTGGATTCTCAACAGCTCCTCTTTGGCTAATCCACCGTCCAGGTAGATTAAGATTTTCCTCCAAGTAGGCTCTGATATATCTCTGATAGTGAGGCGGAGCGCCATATTAAGATACATCTCACCAGTTACGGTACCTTCAAGAAGAATGGGGCAATCAAACCGCGCGATGAGAGATCACATCACACATTAAAACCCGGAGAGACCGGAATATATTTGACAAATATTTGAAGATACTGGATGGAAGTGCTATTTTGAGCTGAAGAGGTTGGCACAAGAGAGGAAGCTGTTGGTAGGTCGCATTAAATCAGCCAAAAGTTCGATAGGAAAAAGCAACCTTACGACGCCCCAAGAGGCCTGTACGTAAACAGCACACACAGTTTAGATTTAGAGGAGTTTCCCTTTGGATATGAACGACTCTATCATCGTGGGACGTTATTCTGCTGCGGTTCTGACAGAGCACATACTATGTAGCGTACGACGAGCTGTTCTTACGGACTGTGTGAGGTGAGTGTATGCTACGATCTAATATTCAGTGCAAATCGATGGATTGGTCTGGTTTTATTTTGCTTTGTTTTGTTTTAGGGGCATAAAGTGGTAAGGTGCGGGCGGAGGGAGAAAGGTGAAAACGAATGGTGGAAACAGAGGGCAAGGTTTCGTAAGTGGGTCTTCGTGCCACATCTACCCAAAGGTTTGTTATATTCTAAGAGCAGTACGATGGCGAAATCGCTTGTTGAAACTGTCACGTCACTGATCGACGGAATAGTGGGCTCCACAGAAGAGCATTTGGTGTGAAAATAGGGTTGTTCGTCTCATCATTCAATTTACGTATTGCATTATTCAAAGTACAACCACGAAGTCTTTCGGGACGGATCTGTTGCATAAAACTGAGAATAGTTTCGAGACGTTTCCATACTACAGGGAACACAGAGAAGGGACTGCAGCCAAGTGATTAGTTTCCCATGTTTGTGGATCACGTTGACTTGAGCTTCCGCTAACTAAAAGCCAACAGGCCGCACTTTGAACACTTAACTGAACCATAGCTCAACATTGTCACTACGTTATATGCAGCCCATCTTCCGAAAGACGGAAACCCGATTTCGGAAACTGGTTTACGCTGTAGTGTTTACATATTAACGTCTGAAGCGGATTTACTAGCCCAGTTAAACATTGTGTCTGTAATTCAGCTGTTCCCGTTTCTGAGTTACCAAAATTGCTACATCTGTTCACTTAAATGTTAGAGGTAGACGGCTTCATTCTGTCTAATGTTTCCACTGCTTCTTCATTGCACAATTAGTCACTCCATATCAGTCGAGTATTTTGAAAACAAGACGCAATCTGACGGCTGAAGCACGTTTCAGAAAGGCGTTCTGCCTTTGCGTGTCATTTAAAATCGATTGGCGAAGTGGGAAACCGGCAGCTAGAAGCGGATTTCCAGAAGCGACTTTGGAATGTTTACATTACCAACCAGAAGCGGTATTGGTGAATTTGTTTACGAAATCCGGTGTTGGGAGCGCACGTAAACATAGTGACTGAGGTACAGTCGCGACACTTCAGCTCATGTTTTGTTTTTATATACAGTGCACACAACTGTTTATAACTAATACAGTTCACGTCATATGATAACAGTTAAAATGCGGAGAGCATGTTTCCCTGCGCGAATTGCGTCACGGCATGCCTCAGTCCACCAAGGCACCGGGACACGGTTTGGTAAAGAAGTAGTGCGGGGTATGGAACATTATGCAGTGGTAAGGATAACGTTCATAAGGTACTCTGCCTGGTCATCACAACTAAGGAAACGATGTTCGTCGAAGGCTGCCAGGGAAAGCCTCCAGTCGGCCTTAGAAACCTGCCATTTGGGTTTATACATAGATGAGGTAGTAGTCAGCCATTGGATGGCACATGGGAAACGGACACTCGAGTATGTGTTGGAGAGAACAGACCACACTAGAGGTCGGGCAAGCTGGGCAGTGCAGAATGAGAGGTCCAAATGGAAACAGGTGTGTGTGGAGTCTGAAAGTAAGGTGAGTGCTCCAGTGTTAAGGCAGATGAGGTTTAGTCGCATGAGAAGGCCAGCCACGAAGCTACCTCTCTGACAGATTCTGGAAAAGCCCCGAAGGGGATTCTGTGCATTTATGTCACTGGGCAGCAAAGAGGGGTGAGAGTTGACAAATAAGCTGGAGGAAGCCTGTCCAAATGACACCAAATGATGTGGGGGATGTAGACATTACAAAGAGAAAAGTTTAAGTGAGGAAGGAAAATACGGACTGCAACAGCTTGCTGCTGTGTTTTCATGGAGATGGTTTGACTATAATCATCATCTTGGATTAGCAGCAGGACCCCGCATGAGATGGAATGCTGTCGTCAGGGGGAAGGTCAAAGCGGCCAGAAAGAAATGAGAGAGATTAAAGCAGTTATGAGAATGCAATTTTGTTCCCTGAAGGCAGAAAACAAGGACTCAGATTCCAAGAGCAGCCGCAATTTCTCCTTGTTGGACCAAATGCTACGAAATTCCACTGAAGGGGAGTCATGACGGGGAATAGGAAGGTGGGGAAAAAATGAAAAGTTGTCACCTCGGCAGCTGCCGACTGCCTGCCTTAAAAGACTCACTGCTATAGGGCACAGAGGCTGGAGGATCCTGATCCACGAGATCCACTAAGGCGTCAGCAGTCTCTCTGGGTCGTCTGCAGCTTGTAGGTCAGCAAAACTGTTGACGATATGCACCGGCGAAACAGAGGTCGGTCAGGTGAGGGTATCACGTGTGGACACCATGGAAGAGGATCTCCATGTTGGCGAAGGAAAAGACCGTTTATCTTTGATTAAGTTCTTAGAGCCTTTGCGGTTGGCGGATTAAGATTCTGATGTTGGCTGGAGGAGCATAAGAAGTCTTCACAAGCATATTCCTTCTGTCTTTTCCAGCCTGACTTGTGTAGCAGGTTATTTTGCTGCCAGAGGCGAAGATTTGGTAGCTTCTTGTACAGCTGGATGAGGAGGAGGAGGAGGCGGGGATGCTACCATGACAAAGGGCGATTTGAGAACTGCATTGCTGAATTTGATGTCACAAGGTTACATGACCATGTCCTCCATAGAGCGAGGAGTAGGAAGAATGGTACTGTAAGTGCCAGGTGGTAAACCACAGGGCTTCCGACTAGTCAACGACTTGTGAGCAACAGAGTAAGGCACTTTCTGCTTCACCCCCACCTCCTGGATGGTCTGCTCACCGAGATACACAGGACATTCTTAGGATGAGGCTGCATGATCGCCATTGTAACCGATACAGCAAGGAGAAGGAGGTGGGCAATCGCATTAGCATCCTTGCTAGAAGAAATACACCTGGCTGTGTTTCAACAGGACATTTGGAGGTAGTTGTAGCATTGACACTGGTAACGGCCCATTGGGTTTGGAATGTATGGTCACACCATGATGACAAGATAGCCAACTTTGATCTCTGACTGAAGCACTACTTTATCAAATGAGAGGAAGAGAGAGTGTGTAAGCACTAACGTTGCATCAACCTTTTTCTTTATCCAATAGACTGCAGTGACGCCCTGATCGGAAGGGTTAGTTAGAATTTCTCCCTCAGTTAGACCATCAAGCTGTGTAAATAACACCATACGAAGACTTCAGCATTCGATGTGCCTTGGCACTAAGAGAATGGCTGTGGAGGAGTAAAACTTCAAGCAGTTCTTGGGCATGAAAATCACAATTGGCCTCCAAAGCAAAGTGCCATTATGTAAATGTTTGCAGGCTTTTGCAGGGCCTGCAATTGCATCAACACCTTCCTGAATAATATATGGATTAACTGCAGCAAAGAACTGACCTTCAGTATGTAATACCATGAGGAGCCAAGGTGCAGCTGGGTGATGCTTGGAATCTTTAGCCTCATTCCGTTAACATTTAGTAGACATAGTCCAAGATGATGACTGGCTTATTGCAAGAAACCCGCCCCCCCCCCCCCCCACACACACACAATTGCCAGCATCTCCAGTGGCACACGCCTTCCACCTTAGGTGATTTGTCACACCTCCAGAACTCCTGACAGAGGGACCAACTAGCAATTGTTGAAGGTAACAGCTCTGGCAATCATCCCTCCCTGGATCAGGCCTGTAGCAGGGGTACGTGTGAACCAGGGACTTGGAATTATGCGCTGCCCAGTCACCTGTTATGTGCCAGATGCATGGGCTGGCCTTCAGGAGCACACACAGAGGAAGAAGAAAGAAAGGATAACCTCAAACACTGAAGTGGAGGCAGGATAGAACAAAGAAAGAGAAAACAGTGGAAGGATGTTCTTAATGTAAGGCTACTGGAACTTCAGAATACATTCCCAGAAACATTCGAGGCATGTTTTCCAAAAGGAGGGGAAAAAAGAATAGAAGGATAGACATGCAGCACAAAAAGGAAAAAGGTGCTGCAAGCACGAATTCACGAAAGAGTAGTGAGCTCGTGTGTGTGTGTGTGTGTGTGTGTGTGTGTGGGGGGGGGATTACTGATCCTGATACCCGCAATCGAAAAGAAAGGAAGTGGGACAGGGTCATAGCCTACCCCCCATGATACTAGATCTGTAATTAAGAATGGCAAAATATGAACAGTATCCAGGTTCAAGTGAATGTAGGTTGTATTATTTACACAGAGATGAAGGAACTTGCACATATGATAAACTAGCAGGTAGATCTGCATCAACACAAGTTTTCAGACTGAACAGTCACCACCATAACAAAGTGATGAAAGACAATGTCACTCTAACTACTATATTTCATATTTAAACTCTCCAAAAATATCCATAGTCTTCCTATGATTCCGTACATGATGTGGGCTAATACATGGTTTCACACACCTGGACAACAGCCTGTTATGTAGCCAACTTAACACTCTTATATAGAAAGCTTTAAAAGCATTTAATATTAGTTCCATCATAATTAAAGCAAATAAGAACCTTTATGGAAACACTATATCAATAATAAAAGTGAAAACTTAGCTCTCACCTGGATTTAAAGTTACAAAAGGATTATGTGAAGGATGCAGTCTGTCACCAACACTTTACAAAATATATACAGAAAAAGCATTGGTAAACTGGAAAAAATGTAAAAACATCGGGGTCCCAGTAAATGATATTACATTATATTCATTACAGTCTGCTGAAGAGCGACTAATGTTAGCACAAGATAAAGAAGACAGCACATTACAGTGAAATTAATAGGGAGTATAAAAAATGGGGTCTTCAGGTCCACACAAATGAAACAAAATATGTGGCAACAGGAGAGAGAAATCAAGATCTGACACTGGAAGAAGGGATGGGAACTATTAAGCACTCTGAAGAGTACAAATACGTAGGAGTCAATACCACACAAGATGGAAAACAAAACAAGGAAATTAATTCAAGAATAAATACTGGGATGTTTACTATTGGAACAGTAAATAGTATTTTATGGGACCAACAGATTAGAAAGGAAACAGAAAGAAAAATCTTCGTCACAATTATCAGAAGCTTTATGACATATGGATCAGAAGTATGGACAGTTACACCGCAAATAGTAGAAAGATTGATGGCAATGGATATGGACTTTTGGAGGAGGTCTGTAGGGATATCTAGGCAAAAAAGAATCAGAAATGAAGTCATCAGGAAGAAAATAGACGTTACAATTTCAATTGCAGATTTTATAGAAGAAAAACAACTGTTATGATATGGACGTACAAAAAGGTTGTTGAAGGAGAGATTATGGAATGGGAGCCACCAGAGAGAAAGAAAAGAGGGAGACCGCCGATCATATGAATTCAAGGAACTGAGGCCTCTATTAGAAGAACCTTGAAGAAAAATTATGGACAGATAGAAGTGGAGGATGAGAATCAAATTTGCTGTGTAATCTTGGGGTACTGGAAAATGTAAAATGCTACATTGTGAAACCAGATGATGGTGGTGATGATATAGAAATACAGCTCAGAATCTCAGGATCTCTGTGCCTCTACAGCTACACTCTGCAAACCACCGTGAGGTGCAAGGCAGAGGGTATGCCCCACTGTATCAATTATTACGTTTTCTTCGCATTCCATTCACATACAGAGTGTGGGACACACAACTAATTGAATCCCTCTGTGCATGCAGTAATAATTCTAATCTCATCCTCATGATCCTTTTGTGAGCAATACAGAGGAGGTTGTAGTATATTCCTAGCATTTGAAGCCAGTCCTTCAAACGCCGTTAGTAGACTTTCTCAGGATAGTTTATGCCTATCTACAAAAGTCTGCCAGTTCCTTCAGTATCTCCATGACACTTTCCCATAGATCAAACAAACCTGTGCCCATTTATGCTGCCCTTCTCTGCGTATGTTCCACACCCCCTGTCAGTCTTATCTGGTACATGTCACACATGCTTGACCAATACTCTAGAAGAGGTTGCATCAGTTATTTGTAAGCAATCTCTTTTGTAGACTGATTGCACTTCCCCAGTATTCTACCAATAAACTGAAGTCTACCACCTGCTTCACCCCACAACAGAAACTATGCGGTCATTCCATTTCCTTTGAGGGTATTTGACTGAATATTTCATACCTTCACAAAGAACTGAGTGCAAGTGACACAGAATTGGGACTGACTGCCTTACGATGAGATACTGAAACAGCTGCTCGGAACTTTCTGCATTTAGATTTAAGCCTGGGGATCTGAGTTTTGTGTTATTTCTATACACATGTGTTAATAATAGGAATGCGCATGCACTTGAATGGAGAGAAGGTGAGTGGAAATAATGCAGACCAGTTTGAGTCTTGTGACAGCTGCGGTTACCGCACACTGCTAGGATAAAATGGCTGCTCTGGTATTGTCTCCCGTCAATAGAGAGGTTCGTGCAACTACCTGATTTTTGCACTCAGAAACGATCTCCAGCAGAGTTCCATCCTCGTACCTCTACATAAATGAATGCAATAAGTATTAGTGTCAGTGGTGTTGAGAAATTGAGAAACAGCTGAAATCATTAAAATTGAACATAGGACCAGGCCCCGATGGTATCCCTATCAGATTCTGTACTGAATTTGCAGCTGAGTTACCCCATCTTCTGACTGTAACATATCTTAGATCCCTCAAACAAAAAACTGTGCCCAGTTCTTGGAAAAACTGGCACAGGTCTCATACGTCAACAAGAAGGGTAGTAGAAGTGATCCACGAAACTACCATCCAATATAACACTGATTTGTTGTATAATCTTAGAACATATTCTGAGCTGAAACATAGTGATATGTCTTGAACAGATGACCTTCTCAATGCCTACCAGCACATAATTTGAAAACATGCATTGTGTGAAACCCAACTCACTTTCTTCAAGTGACATACTGAAATCTCTGTATCGAGGCAACCCGGTAGATGCAGCATTTCTTCATTTTCGAACAGTATTTGACTCATTACCGCACCTACGTTTATCGTCAAAAGTACAATTGTATGGGGTCAGACGAAGTAATTTCGGGCGTGCCCAAGGGAAGTGTGTTGGGACCACTGCTGTTCATATTTTATATTAATGGCCTTAAGAGAATATTAATAGTAAAATTAGCCTTTCTGCAGATGGAGTTAAATATAATGAAGTACTATCTGAAAGTAGCTGCAAAAATATTCAGTCAGATCTTGATAAGATTTCCACATGGTGTAAAGGTTGGAAACTTGCTCTAAATGTTCAGAAATGTAAAATTGCACACTTCACAAAACGAAAAAATGTGGTATCCTATGACTATAATGTCAATGCTGACTGCTGGAATCGGCCAACTGAAATAAACACCTGGGTGTAACACTTTGTAGTGAAACGAAATGGTATGATCACATAGGTTTAATCGGGGGTAAAACAGGTGGTAGACTTCAGTTTATTGGTAGAATACTGGGGCGTGCAATAAGTCTACAAAGGAGATTGCTTACAAATCACTTGTGCGACCGGTACTGGAATATTGCCGAAGTGTGCGAGTGTGTGGGACCGTGCCAAATAGGGCTAACAGGGGATATTGACGGCATAAGAGAAGGGCAGCACAAATAGTCACAAGTTTGTTTAATCCGTGAGAGAGAGTCACAGAGATAACGACGGAACTGAATTGGAAGACTCTTGAAGATAGGTATAAACTATCCTGATAAGTCTTAATGTCTCGCGAACCGGCTTTAAATGATTACTCTAGAAATATACTGAAAGCCCCTGCGTATCGCTCACATCGGGATCGTGACTATAAGATTAGAATAATCACTGGACGCACAGAGGCATTTAAACAATCAGTTCTCCTGCGCTCCATACGTGAATGGAACAGGAAAAAACCCTAATAACTGGTAAAAAGGGACGTACCCTCTGCCATGCACCTCACTGAGTTGCAAAGTGTAGATGTAGCTGTAGAATTTTGCCACGAATATGTACACGAAAGTATTGTCAGACGACGGTGCAGCCAATTCTCTGGCGAATGAACCAATATTCACGACGAAAACCATAGTCCCTGGTGACACCAGTACTGATGGAAAGCGTGTTGCACACAATTTTGCAAAACCAGCGCTTCCGTTCCATAACACTCATCAATCCCCCTGCCGTCTCGTTCGCCGTTGCACGAAATTGTCTCCCGCTGGCTTGATTTTCATAAAATACGTGCATGGTGGGTGCCAAGGCAACTGACAGATGAGCACAAAACCAAATGTCTGCCAGCAGTATTGATAGAGAAAAGTCAAGAGTTTCTCGACCATGTCACTGGGCATGAAACATGCTAAACCAGAAACAAAACAACTATCCATGGATTGGCGGCATAGTGGTTCACCTGAAGGCAGTCTGTAAAATAAATCATGTGCGCAATCTTCTGGGATCGACGTGGTGTCCTGTGCGTATTTTTACCGCGGAGGGAGACGCTAGATACTGATCGGTATTGTCAGACATTGAAAACTCTGAGGAGGGCGATCCAGAACTAAATACGTGGGATGTTGCAAAGACATATTACGCTTGTGCACGACAATGCAACACGTCATACGAAATGGGTAATGGCTTCTTCTCCTCCAAGAGCACTGACAGTTTAACACAGACACCAGCCACAGTCAGTGTTTAGTACCAAACAAACTGAGAGATACGAGATTAATTGTTTAAATGGCTACTCAATTCTTGATGTTGCTAATCATAACTTACAGTTATTCATTACTTTCATCCATGACCATTCTTAATTTTAGTCGCTCACAGCCCTGCACCATTAACAAGACTTGTTTGTATTTCACAATGGAACATCATTCGCTAACATTTTATATGTCAAATATTTAAGCGGAACGAAGAAATTACGCAATGGATTTTTATCGTTTTCTGAGCATAACTTGAAGAAAAAAAACTACAGAAAATATCGGTTAAATGTTTTGTGAAATGATTGTCTGAAAGTAAGAAATAAAATATATCAGCGAAACATTTGAGGCGACTATACATGATTTCAGGACACACAAAAGCACACTGAACTTTATTTTCATAGTATTCCACACACATCTTTTTAATACCCTAAAATTGTACAAAGTTAAGCACTGAACTTAAAATTCTCAATCGGCACCTCACCTCATTGCTGTATTTTATTTCTAGCATCAATCAAAGGCCGCAAAAATGTTTATTTTAATTCTTACTTTTTGACAAATAATTTCACAAAATATTTGACGGAATTTTTTTCTTTAATACTTGCAGCACAACACAAATTGTTCATTCCCCCTTACCTCAGAGCTCTGCTGCCATTCACCGTATCATTGCTCGTATCTTTCTGTACATAACATCTCAGTAACAGAAGAAAATTTTTTAACACAGTGGCCAGTCTTCGAATAATACCCCACGGTGTGTTGAATTAACACACACACACCGTTTATCAGAAACATTTGTCTCATTAAAAACTTAATTTGTCACTTCAATAATTATGCCAACTTACAATCTACAAGCTAATAATCTGAAAACACACTTTTTGGTGTCACTTGATCGAAGAGAGTTGCTTGTCAACAGAGGGTGGAGGGGTGGGACTTGAAAAGCAGCTGAATGTGAGGATCAGCTGTATTCGCTTGTTATACAATATTACTAAACAAAGAGTTTCATAGCTTGCTGATACTGGAAGGTAAATATTGGCAGTTGTCAAGTCATTAAAATTACAACACACCTTTAGGTTTATGCAGTCAAGGACTTAGCATACCCGATTTATGCAGTCAAGGACTTAGCATACTGAACCATTTTTTCAATCATACAGTTTGCAAGTTCGATAACATACGGTAATGCGGGCTAACTGTCTCTTTCATTGTCTTCTACCGCACATATAGCTGATTATTTATAATTAAAAAGTCGCACTGGACCTGTCCATTAAGCAATGGGACAAATAAAAACAAAGTCAACTGTCGCGCTGCATTTTTTCTAGAACGTATGGCATTTGGGACAAAGGTGAGGCTTAAACCACTGGATAAATGTAAAAATGTCAGCTGTCAATAATTCTAAACAAGGCCAATATGGACTGAGGCAGAGAAGTTACCACAAAGTATATATCACGGTCATAGAACGGGAAGCATAAGCCAGCCGGGAATACAGTGGTCGGTAATGTTCCAAGTTTTCTACCATTTAATTATCAGAGGGCAAGATAGTCATGACAAGAAAATACCTTTGCTGACAATGGGGCAACCGAAATATGAATGACAAAGCAACAAAATTGCAATAATACCGACAATATGGGCTATTGTTTTTGTTTCAACTAATTTAAACTTAAGATAAAAACAAAGTAAATGTAAATGTCAGAACAAGCTCTGGCGGTCAGTACTGTTTGCTTCTATCTCCACCAAACGCATGCATTTACAAATAATCTCAGATATCCTTTCTTCTGGAAATATATGCCATCTGCAACACTTACATTTCCAAGTCGCCCATCGTAGTGTTGTCGAAGTTAATTGACTCCATCTTCTTCTCCAGTGCTAACCCATACTATCAAAACAAGCGTTCACCGTAACAGCGTTCAAAATAACTGCCAGAATTCAACGTCTGCGCATTGAGCATCCCCACTACGCAAAGCATTTCAGTTCGCAGACGTCAAACAACGAAAATATACTTGGTGTTCTATGACTATCTTTGTGAGCTTTAATGTGACGCTGTGGTTTGAAAAGTGGCGTGTCAGAAATTGTTAGTAAAACAGTTTGAAAGTGATACACGTTCGCATGTGTAGAGCACGGAGCTCAGTGATTAGTAAATAAATGTGTTCGTTTTTTTTTTTTAAAAAAAAGCAATGTGAAGAGGTGCAGATAGTGAAAGTGGGCTTGAAAAAGGAAGTGTAATATTCGTGTGTTCGATGTGGTTGAAAACATTTCACGTGAAGTTGTGTTCATTGAGTTTTTTTGAAAATGCCAGATATTAAAATTACCCCACTTGGTGCTGGTCAGGATGTTGGCCGTAGTTGCATTCTACTGTCAATGGGAGGCAAAAATATTATGCTTGATTGTGGCATGCACATGGGTTACAACGACGAAAGGAGATTTCCAGACTTCACTTACATAGCACAAGAAGGCCCTCTCACAAGCTATATAGATTGTGTTATAATTTCCCATTTTCATTTAGATCATTGCGGGGCTTTACCATATTTCACTGAAATGGTTGGGTATACAGGACCTATCTACATGACACATCCAACGAAAGCTATAGCTCCCATTCTTTTAGAAGATATGAGAAAAGTCGCTGTAGAACGTAAAGGAGAAAGTAATTTTTTTACGTCACAAAATATTAAAGACTGTATGAAGAAAGTAGTGGCTGTTACTTTACACCAGTCCTTAATGGTAGATTCTCAGCTGGAAATCAAAGCCTATTATGCTGGGCATGTCCTAGGTGCCGCAATGTTCTGGATACGCGTGGGTTCTCAATCTGTAGTGTACACAGGCGATTATAATATGACACCTGACCGACATCTGGGTGCTGCTTGGATTGATAAATGTAGACCTGACCTCTTAATAACAGAATCAACTTATGCAACAACCATAAGGGATTCAAAACGGTGCAGAGAGCGTGATTTTCTAAAAAAAGTACACGAGTGTGTAGACCGTGGTGGTAAAGTTCTTATACCAGTATTCGCCTTGGGTAGAGCTCAAGAGCTTTGTATTTTGCTGGAAACTTATTGGGAACGAATGAATCTTAAAGTGCCAGTGTATTTTGCAGTTGGACTTACAGAGAAAGCCAATAACTATTATAAAATGTTTATAACTTGGACAAATCAAAAGATACGCAAGACCTTTGTACAGAGGAACATGTTTGATTTTAAACATATAAAACCCTTTGATAAAGCTTATATTGACAATCCAGGAGCCATGGTAGTGTTTGCCACTCCTGGGATGTTACATGCTGGTTTATCCCTTCAAATATTCAAAAAATGGGCACCATGTGAAAATAACATGGTTATAATGCCTGGATTTTGTGTTGTGGGAACAGTTGGTCATAAAATACTAAATGGTGCTAAAAAAATCGAATTCGAAAATCGTCATATAGTTGAAGTGAAAATGGCAGTGGAGTACATGTCATTTTCCGCTCATGCTGATGCAAAAGGTATTATGCAACTTATACAGTACTGTGAACCAAAAAATGTGCTATTAGTGCATGGAGAGGCAACAAAGATGGAGTTTTTAAAGGAAAAAATTAAAAAAGAATTTGATATTGAGTGCTTTACACCAGCAAATGGAGAAACATGTGTCATAAACACTAATGTTAAAATACCAATTGACGTTTCTTTAAGCTTGCTCAAAGCTGAAGCCATCAAACACAATGCACAGCCTCCTGATCCAAAAAGACCTCGTGTAATGCATGGTGTTCTTGTAGTGAAAGACAATGCTATGTGCCTAATGGATGTTGAAGAAGCTTGCAAGGAAGCAGGAATAAATAGACACTTTGTGAGGTTTACTTCTACACTGAGAATGGAAGATCCTGGTCCAGCGAGCAAAACAGCAGAAAAATTACTGCAGTTAATTAAGTCCCGCTTAAAAGACTGGAATGTTCAGCTGACAGAAGCCTCCAACATTTCAGTTGAATCTGTACTAGTTAAGGTTGAAGGCTCTGATGATGAACAGAAGAGTGTTTATGTGTCATGGGACAATCAAGATGAGGAGCTTGGAAATTACATTTTAGGTCTACTACAAACAATGGGCCATCAGAATGTTGTGTGAAACACTATTTGATGCTTTACTGCTACACAACTTAGTGTTTGGCTGAAACTGATTAATTAAAATATTGTATTTATTTGACACTGTGAAAAAAAACTCTCAATTTTTGTGCATATCACACAAACATATTCATTCCAGTTAGGTGTGAATAGATTAAGAAGATAATAACTGAGACACCATTCATGTTTCTATGTATTTTATGCTGTTTTCCAAAGCTTTACATAATGAAGAAAATTTAATTTTTGTGTGTGATCTTTCTTTCAATTTCAAAGAAGCTACTTTTTACAGGTTTCTTCATTAATCGGTACATTTAAATTGTAATGCACCTGAAATTCCAAAATCATAATTTTTGTAAGGGCTCTGCATTACATGTCTGATCATTGATTCTGTAATATCACTTCTAGGCCTAATGATAAAAGGGAAGACTGAGTAACACGTATTGTAATGGGTGCCAGCAGTCATTCCTCCAATGGAAAATTGTGTAAAGACTGAGAGAAGAGTAAAATGGAAGTACTGTTCAGTCTGGAGGAAGCTAACTTTCTTTTGAAACTGCATTTCGTTTTTTGTGGTTGATATACTGATTCACCATACTTTTCTATTATTTTATTGCAAGCTGTTGCAGCATTCTTTTGATATTACCTATTCGATATTTATGAAACCTCTGTAAGTTGTGTCTTGGAATACATAATTCGTGAAGACTACAAGAAATGTTTTGGCCTAATGAGGGGGGAGAGAGTTTACCTTCCTTTCCAAGTGTTCAACATGTTAACATTCATAGCATTTTTATGTTCTTTTCTTTTACTGCATACTTTTATTCTATCTGAATGCCATTATGGTGATTTATTATGAAGCTGCAGTTTTATCTAACTTAAGGAAAATGCATATTGCACACATCTCCTGAAGGTAGTAAAGGTTACCTAATAAATGTATAGAAGTGCCTATATTATCCAAGGAGATCGTACCATTATAATCTACACTAGATAACACACAGAAACCCAGATTTTGTAATTACAGAGTAAAGGTGAGCAAACACAAAAAGTGGATGTGCACTAAGACAACTCAATAATCTTATAGCCTGAAGTACTGTGGATGTAATGATAGAAGTGCCATGGTGCTGACGTATTTGTTGTATGTATCACAATTTGTGTACAAAACAACAAAGTTTTGGTTTTCATCTTTTCTGCAACTATACCTTACCCTGTATACTTATGTTGACCTGAGCTGATAAAATAGGAGGGGGAAAATACTGGATATAGTTTGTGTTCATACTTGTAGCTGTCTTAGAATTTAAAGCTTTGTACTCTGCATATGGTACTTTATTTCTTAGGTTGTTTGGAACATTTGGTACAATGTATGCTCTTTGATCTGTATGTTTGAAATTGACTTATTCCACATAGAGTGTGTTTAACATATGAAGCAAGTGCTGTGTCCATCATTGCGAAAGAACTGACATGAAGGACTCTGGTAATGCTGTAGCTCATTTCTTGAGCTCTAGTAAGTGGTGTATCAATTTTAGCTGAACTAGACAAGTCAGGAGTAAGTGTCAGCAAATCATAACATTATGCCACTTAGAACTTCAGACTGGTGTGCAGTTAGTATTAGCTGACATAACTGTAGACAGACTCAAACTGATAACTTCTGATAGGTATGTGCACAATATACTGTAACCTTTTTTCAAAAGTTAGTTTCTGTTGTCAAAAACACCTTGTAATGCTATCACAAATACTATGGCGTGTGCTCTTGTGTTGTCCTGCATTAAGTAACCATAGGCCTTTTTATTAGTTGTTAGTTCTCAGAAAACAAGGTTGCAGTACATTGGTCATACAGGGGTCAGAAATTATGGTTGGTGGAAGAAGATTGGCACAGTTATTCACGTTTCAGTATTTGCACACTACACTTTCACTGTCACATCATGTAGTGATTCTTGATTTAACTAATGAGGATTTTCAAAACAATGTTAATTGCCTTTGATTTAATGTATCCTGATAAATGCAGCCATGCTGGGAAGAAAAATAATAAATAAATTTGAATCAACATTTCAAAAATGCACAAGCAGCAATAGCCACTTGCAGCACATATATGAGCGACAGTACCAGAGTTGGTTAGTCAGTGTATTGCTGCTACTTTGTAAGGTTTTATTTTACACACTGCTCTGTGAACAAATGTTACTGACATACCAGTCTAAAGTGTTAAAAAGTGAAACAATTTACTGGGACTTGCTCCCAAAGAAGCTGCCAACTCACCTTGTGTGGCCAAAATCAACATGCTACCTGCCAGAGGCTGATGTACAGAGCTGCCTGCCAGAAGAGGCCAAGGTACAGAGTCTGCACCCTTGGTATTGGTCCCTACTCTACATTCGACACATCATTTGCAGTTTGAAACACTGTATTGTGCTCTATCTGAAGGAGATGCTTCTCATTTTATTGTTGTTAGAAAACATTTTGAAATTACATTTCTGTCCCGTATATAATGCCCGTCTCCCAGAAGCATTTCAAATTCAAGTTTACTGGCATACTACGTGCTTTGCAGCCCAAGACGGGTCCTGGTACTGAGACTGCGAACAGTTCAATAATTTTCTCCTTATCTTTTTTTCTAAAGACAAAAAAGAGAAAAGCATTTCAGGTGAACTTTTAAATGAAGGAAGCGTGAATTTCCAGAGTTGGGTATTTTATTTAGCACGTCCATGTGTCCTAAATATGATTATAACTTCCCATTTATCTTTTGCTCCTTTGAACTCTTTTTGCTGCATTGTCTCCCATTAATTCATTATAGATACACCATATTTGCTCTTTGTTGTCTCACCCAAGAATAACACCCCAAGTCTTCTCCCCTGCATTCTTTTTAATACAAGCAATTACCAGCAGATGAATAACGAATACTGCATAGACATACTTAAAGATCCACAAATTCCACTAACTTTTCAGTGTTTGCTCTTTTTGTAGTTTTAATACAAACCCTCACACTTGTACCAAAACTAGAAAATAAGCTTGAAGCTTAGCTGTAAGCCACGCATTTGTTGGTTTTGCGTTTTCTATTCTGCAGTTCTCAGTATCTTAGCAAAAGTAATAAGATGGTGTTGTTCAATGGTAAATTTAGAGATAAGCTTTGTTGGTTTCATAATGTAAACACATTTGATTATTCTTGGGATTTTGAATAGAGATTGAATAGTTAATGTATCAGAGCATATGCTGCTGCGTACATGTAGTTAATTCTTTAGAGTGTGTGTGGTTTTCTTATTTCTTCACCTCCTTTCTTGGCTCTGAGGCAGCTGTCGTATTATTTAGTCTGCTTCTGAAGTGAGAAAAAGTAATTTGATATAAGGTATCTTTTGGTTACGACTGAAGCATTCAATCTTCACAACCATGTACTCATGGTAAAATGTGGCTTGATAATAAAGAAACAATAGTTTGGCGACTTCACGACTATTGCTTATGAGTTTTTACTTTATTATTTTTGTATCCAGGCCCATGTAAGGAAGAGGTGGGGCCGAAAATTATGGGAACCTATATTACTCACTCTTTGTGGCAGTCTCATGTGTTACTACAATCTACTTCAGCATCCATTTGTGTTAAAATTGCCTACTGACCTCTTCACAAATTTCTTCACTCTTTAAAGACTTCCCAGTGCCTTTCTACATTATTGGCTCATATATGCCCAATTTGTGCCTTATTTGTTCCACTATCCAGCTTCTGTCCTCCCATCCCCAAATACTCCATTCTTCATGTCACCTCCTCCTGCTTTCCAAGAAGCATAATCATAGATGAAACGAAGATACTAAGCTGATGCAGCTTTGTAAGTCTAAACTCCCTAAACTGTACAACATCCCTTTTATTCTCAGAGCTTGAAAGCTGTCTAAGGTTCTTAAAACAAAATAAACTTTGTTGTGATCCACACATTGTTTTCCTTTGAGGTGGCATTCACACTAGTGTAATACATATTTGACACAGAGATTAATAAACACATGTATATTACAATCCGATCACATTCAGCAAAGTTAAAAGTGAGAAAACTTGTTAGCAAGAAGATTTGACATGCAAGTAAAGCATTTATGTGATGTTCAAAATTTAGTAAATCGTCTTAACACAAATTGCCACAGTCAGTTGGAATATTGATTATGTGCATAAATTAGGAAGACAGATTCAAAAAATCTATCATGAGAATAGATTCAAAGAAACAGAGAAAACATAAAATATTTCCAGCTATTCTGTAGAGGCAAGTCCCCCAAATGTCTGCAAATTTGAAGCATCATAAAAGACATCTTATTGACGTGCTTAGGAAGGCTGTTGTAAGTATCTTAATCTTCAGTTTAATGGTTATTTTTATAAAAGTACATAAAGGCCGATTAGACCCGTATTAAGTTGCCTTGTAAAGGTAAAGATATATTCAAATTTGTTACAAACTAACCACATCATTGTTGGTTTAATGGTCATGTTATCTGTAACAGTGCAATAACAGTAGTTACAAGTTAAGAACATTCTATTTTCTGGATGAACTGCACCTTCACATATGGATAGCCACATATGCATGGTAAAAATTTAAGGATTTTGATATTATTTTTATTTAATAAAATTGCAGCCAAATAGCCATATACAGTTACTTTGCTTAACAATTTACATTTTTGCATATTTTATCGATTTCACTCTTTTTTACTGCACAGTTCTATGTGATATTGTAGACAGGGTTCGTTACACGGTTCACATACACATGTTGTGGTTGGGTTGTGATAAGTTTTGTTTTTGAAAATTAGATGATGAAAGCCGTGAATAGAAAGTCTAGTTACGACATGTCGCAGCTCGAAGTTTGGTGCTGTCCATGAGCGGTTCGTCATTGCTTCGGTGCCATATTTTTTTCTCATTTGTCCTCCATGATCTTCAGTTGCTTTCTGGAAGCCCTGGTGTGTGGCATCATATATCGAAGTTTGATGTCTTCAATTATGAATGTCTCTCTCGCTAGCAGGTACACTAGTCTAGACCTTGTTGTCTTTGAGAGACCCAGTGCTCTTTTTAGATAAGTCGATTTTACCTTATCTAGCGTTTCTAGATTTTTTTCTGTCAGGTGGCCCCATATAACCTCCATCCCATAGGCCAGGATTGACAAGATTTTTGCGTTGAATAATTTCATGTCTATCTCTAGACTGAGTAGGCGGATGTTTTTGATGTCCTGTATTGCTATTATTGCTTGGGCTGCAGATTCTGTTGTATGTTTTGTGAAGCATTTGGCTGTTGGTTGCAATGTCGTCCTTAGGTATTTAAAGACTGATGAGATTTTTATTTTTTGTCCTCTGATGTTAATTTCTGCATTCTTGGGTGTTCTGCCTCCTTTTCTGAAAATTACCATTTCTGTCTTTGTTATGTTTATGTGTAGTTTGTGCTCACTGCACCATTTGTCTATTTTCTCAGTGATCTTCTGCACTTTCTGTAAGTCTGTTGAACATACGGCTATGTCGTCAGTGTATGCATATACATATACATCATCTTCATTTTCTCCAATTCGGAGTACTTCTTCAGTGGCAAGAATGTACAGCAAAGGGTGGTCCCATATAACCTCCATCCCATAGGCCAGGATTGGCAAGATTTTTGCGTTGAATAATTTCATGTCTATCTCTAGACTGAGTAGGCGGATGTTTTTGATGTCCTGTATTGCCATTATTGCTTGGGCTGCAGATTCTGTTGTATGTTTTGTGAAGCATTTGGCTGTTGGTTGCAATGTCGTCCTTAGGTATTTAAAGACTGATGAGATTTTTATTTTTTGTCCTCTGATGTTAATTTCTGCATTCTTGGGTGTTCTGCCTCCTTTTCTGAAAATTACCATTTCTGTCTTTGTTATGTTTATGTGTAGTTTGTGCTCACTGCACCATTTGTCTATTTTCTCAGTGATTTTCTGCACTTTCTGTACGTCTGTTGAACATACGGCTATGTCGTCAGTGTATGCATATACATATACATCATCTTCATTTTCTCCAATTCGGAGTACTTCTTCAGTGGCAAGAATGTACAGCAAAGGGCTCATTGGGTCACCCTGTAAGACTCCGTTTGATTGCAGAATGAGGATTTGATATTATAAGACTTGCAATGCACACATGATTAAAAGATGTTCAGGTTGAACTAAAGGCCAGAAATTGCAACACCCTGCCCCCTTCCTCCTCCAGACGGCAAAAGTATTATTGTGGAGTTTTAGTTCACTGCAGTCACTTGGGATACTGAAACAGATACAGTTATTAGTACATGAAAGTATTCTAACAACAGCATGTGAAACAATGGTCCAAAGTAGATTGCCTCCAGGGGAAGAGAAATAAAGTATGTTTGATTAAATTAACCACATTACAGTACAGAGGGAATGCTTAAGAGAAAAGGTTATATGGTACAAATTTTATTTACAGTGCTTGTCCCACTTTGTTATCCAGTGTAGAAAGCAGTCTGTCCACTGGTGATGAAATGTTAGTTGCCAGTTGGGGCAGGACTGTGATACAAGATCTTCAGTAGAGGACTGCACAGCTTTTCTATTTGAGTATGATGGATTTGATGTGTAATTCGACAAAGTGGACTCGATGCATAATTCAACAAAGCATGGGAAATGTCACTGTAACAGCTCCTGAATTTCCTCAGTTGTTTTGCTTCAATAGCAGGTGTGATGGGGCTCATTAGGATTCTCTATGGAAATGTCAGAGATGAACTATGGAACAGTATGCCTGAATGGTAAAACATGTATTTTCTGGCAGAGCATATACAATGGTAGAACATTTAAGCTGTGTAACAACTCATGAGGTATGCAGCTTTCAGTATGTAAAACTCACTGCAGAGGAAAGTATTTAAACATGTTCTGCAAATGGGGAAACAAATTTTCACTTGTCTGTGGAATGTAGAAATATCCATGTCTTGCCCTAATTAACAGTAGGTCAAATAAAAATCTAAACATTTCCACTAACCGTTATTCTGAAGACAGTATCAGTACTGCCGAGAAATAATTACGTATCCCCTCCCCTATCACTATAACAACACTGCCCACTAATCTATGTAATTGGATAAGAAAGAAAATATGTGGTCAACACATTGACTGCTGCATACTTAGCGATGGATATTTCACACCAGGCACAAGGTATGAAGTTCCTGTTGTGGTCACAGGTGACCATACAGCAGTAAGTGTTTTAACCACTTTATTGTGACCTTGAAAAGAAGTACATTAGCATTACATCACCATCAGATGCTGGAGAGCCATAATACATACTTTCCTGTGCAGATACCACACAGCAAGTGTGTTCAACATTCTTAAGAATTCTATGCCATTTGGACTTCGGAAGTATTTAGCCAACAACAGTTCAGATCTGCACTGCTTGTGGAGTCATTTTTCTATGTTGTGGCCTTCAGTCCAGAGACTGGTTTGATGCAGCTCTCCATGCTACTCTCTCCTGTGCAAGCTTCTTCATCTCCCAGTACCTACTGCAACGTACATCCTTCTGAATCTGCTTAGTGTATTCATCTCTTGTTCTCCCTCTGCGGTTTTTACCCTCCACGCTGCCCTCCAATACTAAATTGGTCATCCCTTGATGCCTCAGAACATGTCCTACCAACCAATCCCTTCTTCTAGTCAAGTACCCCCTCATTAGTTATGTGATCTACCCATCTAATCTTCAGCATTCTTCTGTTGCACTACATTTTGAAAGCTTGTATTCTCTTCTTGTCTAAACTATTTATCGTACATGTTTCACTTCCACACATGGCTACACTCCATACAAATACTTTCAGAAACGACTTCCTGACACTTAAATCTATACTCACTATTAACAAATTTCTCTTCTTCAGAAGCTCTTTCCTTGCCACTGCCAGTCCACATTTTATATCCGCCCTACTTCGGCCATCATCAGTTATTTTGCTCCCCAAATAGCAAAACTCATGTACTACTTTCAGTGTCTCATTTCCTTAATCTAATTCCCTCAGCATCACCCCATTTAATTCAACTACATTCCATTATCATTGTTTTGCTTTTGTTAATGTTCATCTTATATCCTCCTTTCAAGACACTGTCCATTTCGTTCAACTGCTCTTCCAGGTCCTTTGCTGTCTCTGACAGAATTACAATATCATCAGCAAACCACAAAGTTTTTATTTCTTCTTTATGGACTTTAATTCTTACTCCAAATTTTACTTTTATTTCCTCTATATTAAGCTGATAACTACTTCCAAATCTATTCCTTTCCATGTTCAACACAAGTCAGAATAAAGTATGCAGTATTCCTTTTACCCGCGTTACAATACTATCTGATTCCAGGTAAGTTAGAATAACTACAAAATTGAGCTGCTTTACCTGGTTTTTATTTGCGGGTTAAAGGCGAGATTTCAAACTAGTTTCCTCTATAAAAAATTGCAGGACAACCGCATGACAGCATCTAAATTGTAGCTCAATGTATATGGCTTTAAGATATTTGCTTTGAACGCAGAAACATTTTCAAAGACTTATTGGCAATAGCCACACAAGTACACACACTGAGGCAACAAAAGTCGTGTGTGACTTCCTTGTGCCCAGTCTAGTGCAGTAACTTGACGTGGCACAGACTCAACAAGTCATTGGAAGTCCCTTGCAGAAATATTTTATTTGCAAAATTGTTGCCGGTGCAAGATGTTGTGCACAAACTGACTTCTCGATTACACCCCATAAATTTTTGATGGGAATCAATGTCGCGCAATCTAGATGGCCAAATCATTTGCTCAAATTGCCTAGTATGTTCTTCAAGCTAATTGTGGCCCAGCGGCAGGGCACACAGTCATCCATAAAAATGGCTGCAAATGGTCTGCAGTTAGCCTAACAACCATTTTCTTTCAGTCAATGTAAACATTGCCCACACGATTATGGAGCCAACATCAGCTTACACAGTGCCTTGTTGTCAACTTGGATTCGCAGTTTCTGTGCTGCACTCAGAACCCTACCATCAGTTCTTACCAACTGAAACTGGGACCCATCTGACCAGGCCAAAGTTGCCTAGGGTCCAACTGATATGGTCCCGACCCCTAGAGAGGTACTGCAGGCGATGTCACATGTCAGCTGCCATAGCCATTAATGCCAAATTTCACCACACTGTCTTAACAGATACATTTGTCGGACGTCCCACATTGATTTCTGCTTGTCCATTAGCACGGATAATTCTACACAAATGCCGCTGCTCTTGGTAGAAAAGTGGAGACTGCCACTGTGTTGTCCACAGTGAGAGGTACTGCCTTAAATTTGGTGGTCTCGGCACACTCTTTACACTTGGATCTCAGAATATTGAAGTCCCTAATGATTTCCAAAATGGAATGTCCCAAGCAGGTAGCTTCAACTTCTATTCCACATTCAAAGTCTGTTAATTCCTGTCGTGCAGCCATAATTAAATCGGAGACCTTTTCACATTATCACCCCGAGTACACGTGGCAGCTCTGCCAATGCAGTAGCCTTTTATACATAGTGTACACAATACTACCACCATCTGTATATGTGCATATTGCTATCCCACACCACGACTTTTGTCACCTCAGTGTAATATTTTCACATTGAGTTTACAGTGTGACAAATACAGAGTTTGTCATCACCTTGCTTGGCTGATGCACATTCCTTATATAAAATTGCGTTGGTAGTTTCCGTGGTTTTGAAAGATGGGTAAAGATACTTTCAGGATCATGATCAGCAGTGCTGCACCCCTTTTGGAACTACAAACTCCCCTCAATAGATATGTCTTTGCAATGTAGAAATGGGCAGTTTAGTTCATCTTTGGAAACTAGTTAACTGAGGAATGGTTCTTTTTGGGATGCTTTTATTTTTACTTGTTCATCAATTCTTCTTTTTACCTAATAATGTGATACAGTATGGATTTCAAAAAGTCAGAATATAAAACTAGAAGTCCTGTACTCAATAACATGAAAATACCAAGAATCTGCAGGGATAACTCACTTTAGTTTTTCTGTGAATGATGGGTAGTTTTCAGATTTTATAACAAATGGTTCTCAAGTACACTTATACATTTTGCCTTGCTTTCGGCCAAATGACCTGTTTTAGTTGCGTGCGTACGCACGCGCCCACACACACACTAACTCACGGCCACTGTTGCTTTAGAAGAAAGCCTTTTGTCAGAGAGCTCAGATGCATAGCTGTTTTTGTTGTACCTGTCTACAGCTCAGTGCCTCCTTAATATGGTGAATAGCATCTATCTTTTTCATGATATTAGATTGAAAGCTCTTTCTTTGAAGGCAGAATGTACAAGTGTTCCGAGTACGGTTTATTGTGAGATCTGAAAGCTCTCTACCATTCGCCCCAAAACTATGATGAGTTACCCTGCAGATTCCGGGTATGGTCATGTTATTGGGCTGTCCCTCTTTGATTTTCTTCACACTAATAGAATATGAAACTCAATATACAGGGTGTCTTACATAAGTTGTCAGGCACATTTTCTCTAGTGTTGCAACAAATATTTGGAACTTCATTTTTACATTATGAAGCTGGAGTCAGCCCAAATAAATAGTGCTCATCAAGTCTTTCATGTGATGCACAGTGTCTGTGGAAAGCAGAATTTTATGTGCCCATTCGAAAGAGTGGTCCTAGATTAGCCTAGTCTGATATTCATTTCATTGATATATAAGGGACAAGAACAACCAGTACCCCAGCAGACAGCACTGCCCTGGACCGCATTGTTTTACTGTCCCTGTTAATATATACTGATTTGTGCAGCTGATGAGTCATAGGAGATACACCTTTTTGTGTGTGTGTGTGTGTGTGTGTGTGTGTGTGTGTGTGTGTGTGTGTGAGAGAGAGAGAGAGAGAGAGAGAGAGAGAGAGAGAGAATCAATCATCTTTGAAGATTCCCTGTTAAATGCAATATATTTTCACCTCATCAACATAGCCGGAGGTAGATGATCACATGAAAACGTGAGTATTCACAATAAATTAAAATTTGGTACAAAAAAATAAAATTCTTAAACATAAAATACGGTTTTTTCAGTAATACTGATGTAACAATATAATTCAATACTTGTTAATAACTATAGAGTCTAAAATAGCGAATTAACTTTTACCAAAATTTCTGCACTACAATGTGTTAACTGTAGGACGGCAGAGTTGTGAGGGGAGAGGAGGAAGCAAGCACTGGTTGGCGAGGGGCGAGGAGCCGTTGGGGGGAACACGGCACGCCTACCAGTTGCAGTGCTGGCACTACAAATTGTGCGTCATGCTTACACGAAAGGAGACGAAAGGCTTGGAAGAAAAACTCACTTTAAATGTTGTTCATAAACGAAACTGAAATCGTCATGTACATTAAAATCTATATATATATGTTTGTCTGTATTTTGCGAGCATCGCTACGTAATACTGGTTTCCTTCTAACCGTAGGCCTACTGGTAGGGGTTGTTGGCGACTCCCGAGATGGGCCAGCAACTGCCTCTTCACTCATTTTGATAATGTTTTGCACAATAGAAACACGCAGAAGAGTACAGCGCAAAACAATAACGAAGTAGACGACAATGGCTACCTTGTACAACACAGTCAGCTACATAATGTTGGCAGCAGTCGAAACTGCGTGCCAACCGAAGCCTCCCGCCACCCGACTTCTACCGATTCAGGACTAGGGAGAGGTCTGCCATCTAAAAGTTTACGCACTTGGCTACCAGTGATGAAGTTGAAGTTGATGGAATGGAATTGTTTTATATAACACAGCTCCATAATCTTCAAATGAGAATTTTACAAGTTATAAAAGCCATGTACAGCATTCCAAAAGAACTAAAAAGGATTTCGGTGGGTGGGGTGGGGGGGGAAGTACGAACACAATAAATGAAAGGAACTACAACTGACTGAAGAACGGTGCAGCTGGAACAAGAGACTACCTGGGTGGCAGTGGTGGTTGTGGGGATGGGGAAGGGAGGTGACTGACCTAAGGAGACCAATGAAATGAGTCTGGGGTGGAAATTAGGAACGGCTGAACAGATACAAGACCAAACGGAAAGGAATAAAGAACTACTGTTCCTTAATCCTTCCTTTTGGTTTGCTGAACCATTCCTTCGTGATAGACCCACATATGTTGCTATGTTAGAGGACTGTGCATCTCTCTGTGGCCCTGATGTTCCATTACTATATACATTGTGTAATTCTAAGTGGCAAATCATGCCTTTGTTGTCATCGCCCCCCCCCCCCTCTCTCTCTCTGATAGCCTGTACCTTTTGTAGAATATTGCAACAGTCATCATCTCCCTATCCTGTGAAACATAACACACACCATTATTTTTGTATTCATATATCCACGGAATTACTTACGATGGGATAAATGGAACAGATGAAAGATCAGACCATTTAGAATAAAACAAGCAAAAACATCTTGAAACTACAAAATTCAGTTCAGCGGAAAAAGCTATTCAGTCCACAACAGTCAATCAAATTTAATTTAGTTGCACATGTGAGATATTAAGTGTCTCATACAAGGAAAATACCATTTTTATGTTAACCATATGTGCACTTTTTGAAACAATTTTGTTATTACATGAGTGCCTACACTTATAACTACATTGCAAGAATTTTCACAAACATTTAGTCACTTATTATAATGTACAACCAACATCTGAATGTCATTGTCATAAAAGTCTACTGCCTGATAAACTAAATGGCTGTTTACAGTAATAATCATAGTACTAACCACCTGAATACTTTTCAAGTGCAGATACATTTGGTTATTACTAGGTGGAGAGTTATATGGAGGGTAATCAAGATGTCCCCAGCCATATGAGGACCCCGCTAGTAAGGAAACCCCACCCAACACACAGTGCACATAATTTTTTACGCAACTTTCTGCAGTCATGTGGAATGCCTCTAACTTAAAGCACTGTTCGTTTGTATCTGGCACACCATAAGCTACCCATGTTTATTTCTAGTGACAATTTGGCTGAAAAATTAGTGACTGTATCATTAAAAACTCAAAACACTGATTATTTTATTGGTTTTAGTACTTCAGTCAGCATTTGCAGTATCCTGTCTCAGTACAACTTCTGCTAGTACTGTACAAGTTTTGTAAACATTTCTTCAAGCCAGAGGGAATTAATTAGATAAGGCCAAAATTGTTAAGTGTCTGTTTTCTTAAACTTTTTCATCAGCTTTCTTCAATGATGACAGACAATTGCCCAGTTCATTGACATTAGGACAACCATCTTTAATTGCACATAACCCATTTACTTACCATTTCATTGTTTGTAGTGTTTCCTCCATAAACTTCACCACCAAACTGCCAATGAACTTCAATTGCTTTTATACACCAAAAACAAATCACAGTGCATATTTCCAACAAAGCAGGATTTTCAGACTTTTTTAAATAAGCACAAACAAATGTAAACACAGTTGAATTCTTCCATTATGGCATATGTGGGTAGCCAATATATACAGTACTCAGTATGGATTGCTGATAGTACCTGCTGTATTTAAAAATTACATGCCTCATATTAGCTCCTTGCGCACTGATGAGCCAAAACATGATGACCACCTGCTTAATAGTTTATTTGTCCATCTTTGGAATGAAATACATCACTGATTCTGCATATAAGGGATTCAACAGTTTGTTGGTAGGTTTGAGAAGGTATGTGGCATTAGATGTCTACGCACAGGTAATGTAATTCATGTAAATAACAGGCAGCAGCCGACTTAGCATACATGGGGATGACACCCAATAGCAACCCAGATGGGTTCCATAGGATTTACATCAGGTGAACTTGGCCACCGAGACAGCAATGTCAGTTCACTAAAATGCTCTTCAAACCACTGAAGCACGATTCTGGTTCCAAGACATGGACAATTATACACAAAAGAAGAAGGAAGAGTGGTTTTAATCTCCCATCGACACCAAGGTCATTAAAGACGGGGCACAAGCTTGGATTGTGTCAAGGATGGGAAAGGAAAACAACTGTGCCCTATCAAAGGAACCATTTCAGCATTCACTTGAAGCAATTTTGGGAAATCATAGAATACCTAAATCTGGATGATCGGACATAGGTTTGAATCATCGTCCTCCTGAATGCGAGTCTAGTGCATCAGGGAAAACATCCAGTATGAAGGGAAACAAGTAGTTTGCAGCTGTCAGCATGTCTTTGATTACTAGCACAGGTCCCATACAAGCACAGAAGAATGTCTCTCACAGCATGATACTTTTCCCATCAGCCTGCATCCATGGTACACTGCACATTTCGAGCCGCCATTCACCTCAATGACCTCATTTGTGGAGATGACAATTGACCTTGTGTAGCAAAAATGAGAATCACCCAAGGAGACAATACTTTTCCACTGATTGACGGTTGAATCCCAATGGTTCTGTGCCCACTGCAATCTTACTGACAACGTTGTTGGGTCAACTGGTGAACACGTAGGGGTAATTTGCTGCAGATCTCCATGTCGAACACTGTACAATGAACAGTGTGCTCTGAAACACTTGTGTGTGCACCAGCATTTTACTCTTTCCGTAGAGATGCCACAAATCACCATCTATCCTACTTTACAGAGCAGACAAGCCTCCAAACCCCGTGTTCTGTGAAGAGTTTTGACGTCTAACCATTTAGCGCCTAGTGGTAGTTTCAACGCCCTCCTACCTCTTTCCATAGGTGCTCATAACAGTAGCACGTGAACATTTGACCAGTTTCGCCATTTTCGAGATACTCATTCACAGGCTCTGAGTAATAATCAATCTGCCCTTTGTCAAAGTTGCTTATGTCAATGGATTTCCCCATTTGCAGCCCATATCTTAGCTAGGGTGATCCCACATCTGTGTCTGCTCCACTTAAATACTTCTGCTACCATGTCACGTCCCCGCAATGCCACCAGGCAGCATCCAACGTCACGGTGGTCAGTGGTCATAATGTTTTGACTTATCAGTGTATCATGCAATACTGTCGTTTCCTGTATTTTCTCTGCACCCTCGTTCTCCAACCACCCGTTCAGCACACACAATACATTGTCAAATGGGGCATAATTGGTTAATACAGTGGAATGGAGGGAGCAGCATTTGAATCTGTCCAGTAATATGGATTTATTTGGCCATGGTTTACCTAAACTGATAAAGGTGATTACTGGGTTGGATCCTTTGGAAGAGGTACTGACAACATGCAGTCCTCATCCTTGCCCTAGCCAAGCTTTTGCTGTCTCAGGTTCTCATAACCACTTTCAAACCTAATCCTCCTTCCTTCTTACGATGAACTTATACAGAATGACACTTGTTTGGGGGGGAAAAACCATTTTGGCCAGAATAAACTTAAAAGATTAAAGAACATAAACAATAAAATAACTTCATCTTGGAACTTTTCTCCCACCATTCTTTTCTTAACAAAGATAGCAGTAACTAATTTATTTCAGCACCAAGTACAAAACAATGTACAAAAATATATCATCATTTGAACAGTCGCACTTCTGGTATGGATGTTCTTTAAAAGTAGAGAAAATGTTTAAAAAACTTCTATTACACAATACTCGGTTCCAGTGGTCACTGCATTTGATTAAGTACGTGATAAAATGGGTTTCTTCCACTGTTCACTACACATGAAATAAATACACAACAAATTTCATTAATTTAATATACAAAAACTTCAACAAGACATTTACTTAAAACTGCCACTTGGGCTATCACTTGAAAAATAACTGTAAAAAGTGTACAAAACAAAATGTCTGATTTTCTCCTCATGAGATGAATAAAAACACCTTCTAAATGGTGCTGTGTGCAGCACAGGTTTTTATGTGTAGCAGCACATTTTATCATCAATTTAGTTGCTGAACTTCATAAAATTCACTCCTGAAAATGAAAATACATTTGGATGAAAGTCAATTTTGTAAATATTAAATTATTGTGCAACATAACATTGATAATAAATGTGATGGACTGTAACTATGATAATACAATTACCTCATTCCGCCTTCGCTGGAACAATGTAATATTCTCACTTGTCACTGTTTTTATGTATTGGTCTTTAAGTTTAGTTAAACTTTCAAATGCTTCTTGAAGTCTTTGATTTCCATCCATTTCTAACAAAAGCACATCTATCAGATGAATAGGAACATATGTTGGAAATGGAGCATCACGAAGTGTGTGCTTCATGCCAAATCTGTGGTGGCTGACACCCATAGCTGTCTGCAAATATTTTTCAGCCAAAGCAGCAGCATTCTCAAACTGACCATAACGTAAAAGTAGTCGAAGGTATTCCGTGGGGTTATACTGACAGTAGTAATCCTGAATCCAGTGAGGTATTTGCATATCAAGTAGCAATAATCTTTCAGCAATAGCCTGAAAATAAAATTATCAACTTAAAAAGCACACAGAGAGAATAACATGGGGCAAGAAAGAGAAATGGAAAAATAATCACTCAGCTACTTAAAAATTACAGAGTTGGACGAATATTTCACAAAGAGAGCAAAGACATACAAGTTACTCAGTGATATAATTTCTTTATTAAATGGTTGTAATTACTAGATAAAATTGTCCCGTTCTTGGGGCCTGAGTAATCTCCCTTTTTATCGTCCACAATCCAATTCTTTTCCCTCCCTAACAAAGGGACTAAGGTTCAAAAGCCAAGATACTGTCAGACTTTTATGCATCAATCAGCAGTGCTACATATTTCACCTCCTGAAGGTAAGTACTAACCAGCCATTCCATCTCATTGTGACATATTGATTAATTAAGGGAAAATTATACTGCTCAATAATTTCATACAGTGGAAGAATTTTGAGTGTCAGTTGACACGATTTGTGTGGTAATACACCACTGTCGGTTTGTGTGACCAGCTCTGTCTTCAATAAATCTACCATCCAGAGATTTTAATCTCAACGCAAAGTATCAAAAAACAATCAGAGCCAACTTATAAGAAAGATGCCAGGGCTTGTTCAGTTGTTTTTCTTTTGGTGACCATGTCACAACAATGCTGGTTTCTAACTGTTAATTTAAGTTTCCCCTAATTTTAATTAAACTGCCACCAACTGAGTAAGGAAAATGATAACAGAAAAGAGTTGAAGCTGTTATATCTGTTTTAGCTGCAAAAATGAGCACCTACTTAATACATCATATGATTCTGGAGGTTAAAAACAGTACTCCAAACAGTAATAATTTAAAATGTCCCTTTGGTGTTTAGTACAGGTTATATCGCAATATGCCTAATTCTGGATCCTGGTCTTAACATTATTGTAATGGAAAACCTCAAAGAACATACACATACTTTTTCATCACAACTGCAAGTATTTTAAAAACTCAAGGAAGTACTCAGTTTGTTAATTAGACTAGTAAAATCATTATTTTCATATGTCGTAGGTCAATACATTTTGTCCATTTTTTCCACTGAGACGATCCAAACCTGTAATTTTTTTGTTGCGAAACATGAAGGAGCAGACTTACAAACAATCTTGACTAAACTCTAGAGGAATCCCTTTCAGCAATAAACTGCCCTAAACAAAGACTTATTTTTGCACTGATTATCAATTTGAAAGCAACACAACCCTTCTGTTACAAAAGGCCATACGACAGACTAAACTAATATTTACATTATGTGATTGCACAACATTAGTCAAACATAACTACAAAATTTCAATGCTATGGTGACCTGTGTTTTCACCATACCATCATATGTAGGTTGCTAAAAAAGTGTTCCATGTTTTGACAAGTGGTAGTATGGATCAAAAATTTTTTAAAAAAGTCTTAAAAAGTGGACTCTAAAATGCATACCTTAAGAGCTTTGAGCACTTCTTCATCTTCACTACTGTGAAACACATCTCTTCTACTGAACAAGCACTCATAGCTCTTACTATATGCATTTTGGGGCCCATGTTTACTGCACATACCATCTCTTCAAATACGGAATACTTTTTAACAGCCTGTTTTTTTTATATTAAAGGAAAGCGCTGTATGGAAAATTTACGATTCCCAAGATGCATCGCATAATGGAACTGATCAAAAGCAAACCTTTCACTATGCATAGTACTTGTCAATACATTAAAAGAAATGGCTTATTCAACACAAAGGAAATGGATTATTCAATCCACATCATAAATTTACTGTAGGACACAGACAAGTTCGAAATTATAATTTTGCATTCTTTACAGATTTAACGATACCAATAAAGTAATGTAGAACACTTATATAAATACTGTGTGAAAGGCTATTAATGTTGCTGTTTTTCAAAGAACTTAATTATTCCTCATTACTGGATTAACCTCCATTTGAAGTGATCATGATTAAAATTGTTAATTATGTACTTAAAAAACACAAAAATACATTATCAATAAGAAACTCATTATGATAAAGAACTTCAGTGATAGACACACTATCTCTTTTGTTCTCAGTTAGTTATGACAAGCTGCTGGTGTATGTAGTTGGCAGGAGTTCTGAGTTTCAGACATACCTGAATATTGGAATTGTGATGTCTCACAATGAAGAGAATTGAACAATGTGAGAAAAATAAAATGCCTGCATCAATTTGTTTCAAGGTGCACATTTCAGACCAAACCCTGAGTATAAACAGAAACATTTTTCTACTCGATCCAACAAGGACATCAAAGTACATTGAATAAAGACAATAAATTAGGTAATGAAAATTACTACATTAATTTCTATTATAATCTTCATTTTGCAAATAATTCAACCCCAAGCCATGTTTGTTTTCAGTGGCAGAACATATCATGCAAACAAATGCAAAGAAGTAATTTGCAAAGTTTGTTATAAAATTAAATGTTGTTGTTGTTGTTGTTGTTGTCTTCAGTCCTGAGACTGGTTTGATGCAGCTCTCCATGCTACTCTATCCTGTGCAAGCTGCTTCATCTCTCAGTATGTACTGCAGCCTACATCCTTCTGAATCTGCTTAGTGTATTCATCTCTAGGTCTCCCTCTACGATTTTTACCCTCCACACTGCCTTCCAATGCTAAATTTGTGATCCCTTGATGCCTCAGAACATGTCCTACCAACCGATCCCTTCTTCTAGTCAAGTTATGCCACAAACTCCTCCTCTCCCCAATTCTATTCAATACATCCTCATTATTTATGTGATCTACCCATCTAATCTTCAGCATTCTTCTGTAGCACCACATTTCGAAAGCTTCTATTCTCTTCTTGTCCAAACTATTTACCATCCATGTTTCACTTCCATACATGGCTACACTCCATACAAATACTTTCAAAAACGACTTCCTGACACTTAAATCTATACTCGATGTTAACAAATTTCTCTTCTTCAGAAATGCTTTTCTTGCCATTGCCAGTCTACATTTTATATCCTCTCTACTTCGACCATCATCAGTTAGTTTGCTCCCCAAATAGCAAAACTCCTTTACTACTTTAAGTGTCTCATTTCCTAATCGAATTCCCTCAGCATCACCTGATTTAATTCAACTACATCCCATTATCCTCGTTTTGCTTTTGTTGATGTTCATCTTATACCCTCCTTTCAAGGCACTGTCCATTCCGTTCAACTGCTCTTCCAAGTCCTTTGCTGCCTCTGACAGAATTACAATGTCATCGGCGAACCTCAAAGTTTTTATTTGTTCTCCATGGATTGTAATACCTACTCCGAATTTGTCTTTTGTTTCCTTTCCTGCTTGCTCAATATACAGATTGAATAACATTGGGGAGAGGCTACAACCCTGTCTCACTCCCTTCCCAACTACTGCTTCCCTTTCGTGGCCCTCGACTCTTATAACCGCCGTCTGGTTTCTGTACAAATTGTAAATAGCCTTTCCCTCCCTGTATTTTACCCCTGCCACCTTCAGAATTTGAAAGAGAGTATTCCAGTCAACATTGTCAAAAGCTTTCTCTAAGTTTGCAAATGCTATAAACATAGGTTTGCCTTTTCTTAATCTAGCCCCCCCCCCCCCCCCCCCCCAATGAACCATAGACCTTGCCGTTGGTGGGGAGGCTTGTGTGCCTCAGTGATACACATTGCCGTACTGTAGGTGCAACCACAACAGAGGTGGTATCTGTTGAGAGGCCAGACAAACGTGTGGTTCCTGAAGAGGGGCAGCAGCCTTTTCAGTAGTTGCAGGGGCAACAGTCTGGATGATTGACTGATCTGGCCTTGTAATACTAACCAAAAGGGCCTTGCTCTGCTGGTACTGCGAACGGCTGAAAGCAAGGGGAAACTACAGCCGTAATTTTTCCTGAGGGCATGCAGCTTTACTGTATGATTAAATGATGATGGCGTCCTCTTGGGTAAAATATTCCGGAGGTAAAATAGTCCCCCATTCGGATCTCCGGGCGGGGACTACTCAAGAGGATGTCGTTATCAGGAGAAAGAAAACTGGCATTCTACGGATCAGTGTGTGGAATGTCAGATCCCTTAATCGGGCAGGTAGGTTAGAAAATTTAAAAAGAGAAATGGATAGGATACAGTTAGATATAGTGGGAATTAGCAAAGTTCAGTGGCAGGAGGAACAAGGCTTTTGGTCAGGTGAATACAGGGTTATAAACACAAAATCAAATAGGGGTAATGCAGGAGTAGGTTTAATAATGAATAAAAAAAATAGGAGTGTGGGTAGCTACTACAAACAGCATAGTGAACGCATTATTGTGGCCAAGATAGACACGAAGCCCACGCCTACTACAGTAGTAAAAGTTTATATGCCAAATAGCTTTGCAGGTGACGAAGAAATGGAAGAAATGTATGATGAGATAAAAGAAATTATTCAGATAGTGAAGGGAGACGAAAATTTAATAGTCGTGGGTGACTGGAATTCGATAGTAGGAAAAGGAAGAGAAGGAAATGTAGTAGGCGAATATGAATTGGGGGTAAGAAATGAAAGAGGAAGCCGCCTGGTAGAATTTTGCAAAGAGCATAACATAGTCATAGCTAACACTTGGTTCAAGAATCATAAAAGAAGATTTTATACATGGAAGAAGCCTGGAGATACTGACAGGTTTCAGATAGATTATATAATTGTAAGACAGAGATTTATAAACCAGGTTTTAAATTGTAAGACATTTCCAGGGGCAGATGTGGACTCTGACCACAATCTATTGGTTATGAACTGTAGATTAAAACTGAAGAAACTGCAAGAAGGTGGGAATTTAAGGAGATGAGACCTGGATAAACTGACTAAACCAGAGGTTGTACAGAGTTTCAGGGAGAGCATAAGGGAACAATTGACAAGAATGGACAGTAGAAGAAGAATAGGTAGCTTTGAGGGATGAAGTAGTGAAGGCAGCAGAGGATCAAGTAGGTAAAAAGACGAGGGCTAGTAGAAATCCTTGGGTGACAGAAGAAATATTGAATTTAATTGATGAAAGAAGAAAATATAAAAATGCAGTAAATGAAGCAGGCAAAAAGGAATACAAACATAAAATTAAATACCACAATGAAAAATGCTCCTGCCATATCACACAAATATGTCCTTGTCAGAGTTAGGGATGTAAAAGAAGTATTTTGCTAACGTGGCTGCTTCAAAGACATTTAAATCAAAACATCTTGAGATATTCCCACTTTGTTACTTGTCAGTGTTACTACCCATGTCACACAATATACTGTATCATGTCAAGTAAAGTAACATGACATGTCGTATTATGTAACACATGCCATCACGTCATCCAACATGGTATTTGTCATGTCATGCATATGATACAATGTGTCAATAAAGTTTAGGATGCATGCATCACCACTCTAGGATATTTCCTATTGTAGATGCATCCCACTCTCTGAAAGCACATAATTTTTGTTTTGTTTGTTGTTACACTTCTCACCATACATGTAACAGTGGATGGGTTTGGGGGAGAAATGGTGCCCCACGGGGAAAAAAATCAAAACCCTCCCCCACCCAGAAATAAAAAAAAAAAGGTCTTTACATCTCCCCGGGAACAAATCCACCCCCACAAATATTTTTTTAGCTATTACATGTATGGTCTTCAGCCATATGATATTATATATTGTTTACTATGATTGGCAAATCATCTGATTTTTGACACAGGATCAGGGACTTCAAGCTTATAGACTGCCAGATGCTGGTGTGCCAAACCTTGCAGCTAAGAGAGCCCACTCTGCTGGGGAAGTAGAGTGTACAGGATGGCAGCCAGTTAAGTAATATTTTAGGGAACTAGTTTAAGAAATTTATTTCAAAGGCCCAGTGGAATCTTTACAAGTTTTCTCCCAGAGTAATTCATGCCGTGTCTACGTGACACAAGTCACTTGCCTTTCAAAACTGAAGCAGTTCTGTCCAGTTAAAGCTGCTGACAGGTGACGCCCTGAGCCCTCTGCTGAAACGGCTCGCGAATTCACGCCATTGGTTTTAGCCAACAGCGTGCGTGGGATACCGATCATGTGAGTGGACACTGGAGTGGTTTGCGGCACAGAACACAGTTGCCCCTCTCTCTTGTAATCCAGACCTCGAGCAGAACAGACGTATTTTTGGAAGGCAGAGCCTCTGGCATGCTTTTCACGACCGGCCACCAACGTGATTTAACATGAACCGCTTCCCCTTCTGTTGCCCATTTTAATTGTTCGACCTCCTAGACTGGCCCAAACCTGCTAACTTCCGACCCTAGGCGTGCCATTTGTACTCCGCATATTGAAATATATACTCTTTATTGTACTTAATTTCCTGTTTTGTCATTTAAAGGCAGCCCTGAATGCCCACTATCAAAGCCTGACCACTTGACCTCTGGCACACTGCTGTCACAAGGCAGATTTAACAACCTTCTTCCCCCTTCCCTGTCATTTTATACATTAACATTGGTGTCAGAAGTTTCTCTCCCCATCCCCAAACCATGTACTCTTCCACAATTTGTGTCAGAAGTGGGATGTAACAATTATATACCCCCCTTCCCGACACGAACTCTATTACAAGGGGTTAACTCATGAAAATGTGCAAATATGTCAATAAGTTTTGATTGAAATGTTTTTGAAGCTGGCAGATAAGTCGAAAAGCTAGTTCCATTCTTAACTCTGCCCAGGACGTATTCACCTTTTTTGTGATACGATAGGAGCATTTTTCATTTTGGTTCCCAACTTTTACTCTATCATAATGTTGAAATCAGACAGCCACAGCTTGGCAACTGATGTAGATATTGTTGTGGATTGGCAAGACAGCCAACCCACTATGAGAGGAAGCCGAAAGGCACGCGTTTTAGCTCACGCAGGCTGGTGTGAGGTCTGGAACAGGTCAAGGAAATGAGACTAACAAAAAACGTACGTAGCTGCTGGAATACTTAACTTTAATCCATAAGTGGTGAACATCGCTCTTGATGGTACATGTTTTACAGCATCAATAGTAACTGGTAATGGCGCTTTGCTAGGTCGTAGCAAATGACGTAGCTGAAGGCTATGCTAACTATAGTCTCGGCAAATGAGAGTGTAATTTGTCAGTGGACCATCGCTAGCAAAGTCGGCTGTACAACTGGGGCGAGTGCCAGGAAGTCTCTCTAGACCTGCCGTGTGGCGGCGCTCGGTCTGCAATCACTGACAGTGGCAACACGCGGGTCCGACGTATACTACCGGACCGCGGCCGATTTAAAGGCTACCATCTAGCAAGTGTGGTGTCTGGCGGTGACACCACAGATATTTGACGACTTGTGTTATGACTGATCCTGTATAGGTTTTTTTATGTCTAAATCAAACAATGGAAATATCAACAATGCAGGAAAAGACAGACTGTTACTTATCACAAAGAAAAGTTAAGTTGCAGACATGCACAATTATTGTCTTTCAAACCACGTCACTTATGACGTGGCAAGAGATAAAGCTTTCACAAAACAACAGGACACTTCTTGCACAAGTTTTAAATCCAAAGTGGCATGGGTATGTGATTTCTGCACATAAAATTTGAATGAAGCTAGATTTTTGGAAGCAAGTTTTCAATTTTTTACATATTTGGTTCAGTTTAAACTGCCTCCATGCATTCAATTCATGCAAGATTGAATTTTACATGTTTCATTTAGCTAGACTTTTAAAATTAATCAATTTGCACAATTTGTCGAGGTTCCAACTCTGGTTCGTCGTTCAAAAATTGTTTAATTCTCTGTAACATAGTTACAGTAAGACTGATGTTTGAATGGCTAAACAAATGGCCACTGGTCCAGGCTTAACCAAAAACTTTTTCTTCCTTGTTCCTAGCTTAAACGGAAACCAAGGACCCTTACCCCCCCCCCCCCCCCTTTCCAACTACGATTCTGTGCATGGCCTTTTCAGTCATATTTGTTACAGTACTTCTATGCAGTAATGACTGGATATGAGAAGTTTTATAGGGTTGTTTGGGGGAAGAGACCAAACAGTGAGGTCATCGGATTAGGGAAGGACGGGGAATGAAGTCGGCCGCACCCTTTCAAAGGAACCATCCCGGCGTATGCCTGGAGCGATTTAGGGAAATCACAGAAAACCTAAATCAGGGTGGCCGACGTGGGATTGAACCGTCATCCTCCTGAATGCAAGTCCAGTGTGCTAACCACGAGAAGTCTGAATCATCACTTGACTTTCATGAGAAGTCTCCTGTGTCAGGAAGGCACCTACAATGTTAAGGAGATTTGACTACAAAACTGTTCAGTAAATATTTTTCAGCAGAGGAAAAATTTGTCCTTTCTCTCTGTCTTTCTAATACAAACACATACTGAAGTTTTTCCATGGTACCTTACCGAAAGTGTAAATTTAATAGTGTGGCTCAGAACCTGGTGGAGTCGTTCCTCATTGACACAATTCAGGTGGCCTGAGTGCCAATTTTCTTAGCTGTAATTGTTCTTATATCTTAGGGGTGTGTGTGTGTGTGTGTGTGTGTGTGTGTGTGTATGTGTGTGTGTGTGTGTGTGTGTGTGTGTGTGCGCGCGCGCGCGTGTGTGTGGTGATTGTTCTTGATGAGAAAATGGAAAGGGTGAAACCCAGTTGTGCCACACAGCCAAATCTCTTTGAAGCACTAAGGTGGACCACTGAGCTTAATGTCACCATGAGACAAACAACTCTCCACTAACACGTGAAATACAGGAAGGCACCACTAACACGTGAAATACAGGAGAGGCAACTCCTCACCGAAGAAAACTGGTACATGGCATAAACATGTAACAGAAAACAGTTAACACTAGTTTTCAAGATCTTGCTCTTTATCTAGTGAGGGTACACACATTCAAACACGCAAATACTAACATGTACACACCCGTGGTAGAAGCAAAACTGATTACTGAATATAAATTATTGAAAGCAGCTGCCTGGTTAGATGGAGGTGGGAAGGACATAGAAAATGGTGTCTGAGGCAAGATGGGGGCAGCAGGGTAGTGAGACGCAAATCTTCTGCCAGATGACACAGCAGCTGCACAAGATGAAAGGAGTTCAGAGAGTAGAGCACAAAAGGGATTAAGAGAGAGGAGGAAAGGAGACAAAGGCAGTCATGAAAAGGGAGACAGAGAGGGGGAAGAGTAAGGGAGAGGGATGGAAAAAATGGGAAGGGGTAGGGGAGGAAGAGGGGGAGGGGGAAAGGTAAGGGAGAGAGCCCAGATTGACCCGTTTTGTTTTGCTTTAGGGTACAAAAACAACTAGGGTCATACACGTCCTTGTCAAAAGTACAGAACATAAAGACAGGAGTTAAAAACAATTACACGTTAATCTATATCAACAGAAGAGAAGACCACTAAAATGAGGGACATGGAGTTAGGTCTATAAATTACACCATGGAAAAACGGAGGTCCTAAACAAAAGATTAAAAGCCATTCGCCATATTGCTACCAGGGATAAAAAGTAAAACGCAGTCAACAGCCCCCGCGTCGTTCACTAATACGGCCAATAACTCAGATGGCAAACACAAATGAGAATGTAAGTTGTTAAAAAAAGGGCATACCATTAAAGGTTGAGGGCAATGAGCACAAAGTGGTGGGGGAGCAACATTTTAACAAATGGTGATTGCTAAGACAGTGCCCAATATGCAACCCATCTAAAATGATCTCCTCATGGGGAGAGCCTGAGACGAGGTTGACCAAGCCACTGGGAGAGGCTTGATCCCATGAAGGGAGGACCAATGGCGATGCCAAAGTGACATCACCTGCTGACAGACGGCAACACAGAGATCATCAGAGGCAATGTAAGAACTAGCAGGTTGCAGTATGAGGACTGCAGCCTTAGCAGCAGCGTCAGCGGCCTCATTTCCTGTCAGACCGACATGACCAGGAACCCGTATAAACATCACAGTGGCTCCATGAAGAGTGAGCAAGTGACACCTTTCCTGGACCCATTGCACTAAGGGAGTGACGGTGTACAGCACACAGAGGCTTTGGAGGGCACTGAGTCGGAGCAGATGACGCAATTGAAAAGCTTGCTTCGCTGGATGTACTGCATGGCCTGATACAGGGTGAAGAGGTCTGCTGCAAATACTGAGACGATACCGAACAATGATGGTGCCAATGACAAAGGCACACCCAACACCATGGTCAGTCAGAGAAGCATCAGTGAACATAAAGGGTACTATCACAAAGTTGCATACGAAGTTAGTCAAAATGAAGGCAATAGATCAAGATTGGAGAAATGTCCTTAGGAAGCAAATGGAGGCCAAGGTGAACACCAGCAGCTGCATGAAGCCAAGGTGGTGAAGGGTTCACACTCATTGGGAAAGTGGCATGTACTTACCACAGTCAAGAGCAGAAAGCGAATTCCAAGAGGTAACAGAGAAGAGGAATGCTCCCCTACTGGCAATCAGAGGAGTCAACAAAGAAGGAGACATAGGATGGGTGGCAATGCATGGCAGACAAATGGCATGTACACTACTGGCCATTAAAATTGCTACACCAAGAAGAAATGCAGGTGATAAACAGGTATTCATTGGACAAATATATTATACTTGAACTGACATGTGATTACATTTTCATGCAATTTGGATGCATAGATCCTGAGAAATCAGTACCCAGAACAATCACCTCTGGCTGTAATAACGGCCTTGATATGCCTGGGCACTGAGTCAAACAGAGCTTGGATGACGTGTACAGGTACAGCTGCCCATGCAGCTTCAACATGATACCACAGTTCATCAGTAGTGACTCGCGTATTGTGACGAGCCAGTTGCTTGGCCACCATTGACCAGACGTTTTCAATTGGTGAGAGATCTGGAGAATGTGCTGGCCAGGGCAGCAGTTGAACATTTTCTGTATCCAGAAAGGCCTGTACAGGACCTGCAACCTGCGATTGTGCATTATCCTGCTGAAATGTAGGATTTTGCAGGGATCGAATGAAGGGTAGAGCCACGGGTCGTAACACATCTGAAATGTAATGTCCACTGTTCAAAGTGCCGTCAATGCGGACAAGAGGTGACCGAGACGTGTAACCAATGGCACCCCATACCATCACACTGGGTGATACGCCAGTATGGCGATGACGAATACACGCTTCCAATGTGCGTTCACCGCGATGTTGCCAAACACAGATGCAAGCATGATGATGCTGTAAACAGAACCTGGATTCATCTGAAAAAATGATGTTTTGCCATTCATGCACCCAGGTTCATTGCCGAGTACACCATCGCAGGCGCTCCTGTCTGTGATGCAGCGTCAAGGGTAACCGCAGCCATGGTCTCCGAGCTGATAGTCCATACTGCTGCAAACGTCATCGAACTGTTCGTGCAGATGGATGTTGTCTTGCAAACATCCCCATGTGTTGACTCAGGGATCGAGACGTGGCTGCACGATCCGTTACATCCATGCGGATAAGATACCTGTCGTCTTGACTGCTAGTGATACGAGGCCGTTGGGATCCAGCATGGCGTACCCCCCTCAACCCACCGATTCCATATTCCGCTAACAGTCATTGAATCTCGACCAGCGCGAGCAGCAATGTCACAATAACGATAAACCACAATCGCGATAGGCTAAATCTGACCTTTATCATAGTCGGAAACATGATGGTACGCATTTCTCCTCCTTACATGAGGCATCACAACAACGTTTCACCAGGCAACGCTGGTCAACTGCTGTTTGTGTATGAGAAATCGGTTGGAAACTTTCCTCATGATAGCATGTTGTAGGTGTCGCCACCGGCGCCAACCTTGTGTGAATGCTCTGAAAAGCTAATCATTTGCATATCACAGCATCTTCTTCCTGTCGGTTAAATTTCGCACCTGTAGCATGTCATCTTCGTGGTGTAGCAATTTTAATGGTCAGTAGTGTATATCTGTTGAGGACAAAGTCATGGCGGTAGTTTTCCAGCTTTTGCATACAGATTCACAACCAGGCTAATGCAAAAGGTGCCAGCGGCCAAACAGATGCCTCGATGGTGGATACTATTTTGACGGCGTAAGAGGGATGGACATGCATATGTATAAATGAAACACCCACAGTCAAATTTTGAATGGACAAGAGACCGGTACAAACAGAGAAGGGTGGTCCAATCTGCTCCCCAGAAAGAACCACTGAGGACACTGAGGGACTACACATAGTGGGCCAGCAGATAAGAGACATGGGACGACCAAGGAAGTTTCGTATCCAGCATGGGCCCCAGGAACAATCCTAACAGCAACAGGTATAAGATGTAAAGGCAGTGGAAGAAACCAACTGCGCAACCAGAAATTCATACAAACGGCTTTGTCAGTAGAAAAACGAAAGCCATTGCCGATGCTCCATGAGTAAAGACGATTGATACATCGGTGAAGACACCTCTCAATGAGACCGATTCATGGAGGACTGCAATAGATGACAAAATCGCCAATGAAAGGGGCGCGAGAGATGCCCATTGGAGACAAGCTATCATAGGGTTAATGGCAATTCCAAAGAGGACGTTTTCCTGGATAAAGGTGTCCAACAATCAGAACTCACACATACCTTGAAAACTGTTTTTAAAAATTCCTGAAGGAAATGAGGCATGCGGCCACGAAAGCATCACCTATAGATAGTACGGAGGGTACCAGTCCTCCAGCAGGTGTTGTCGGCTTTCTCCACATCGAAAAAAACAGCCACAATCTGGGATTTCTACAGAAAACCATTCACAACGTGGGTGGACAAAGTGATGAGATGGTCCACTGCAGAACAGCGTGCTCGAAATCCACACTATGCAGTGGTTTCTAAATTGCGAGTCTCAAGCTCCCATACCAGCCGGGCACAAATCATATGTTCCATCACCTTGCAAACACAGCTGGTGAGAGAAATGGGGTGGTAGTTAGAAGGAAGGTGTTTGTCCTTACTGGGCTTAGGTATGGGTATGACAGCAGCTTCATGCCAGCATATGGGAAATGTGGCCTCTGCCCAGATGCAGTTGTACGTAGGACAGAGAAAGTGCTTGCCCACAAAAGAAACGTGCTGTAACATCTGGATGTGAACATCTGGGGCAGAGGATCGGGATGAAGTGAGAGCATGATTTAGCTCCCTCATGGTAAAGATGGCATTGTAGCACTAACAATTCGGGGAAGAGATGGGTATACCTGAGCCTCCTCCACATGTTTCAATGGGAGGAAGGCAGGATTATAGTGGGAGGATCTCGAAATCTTTGCAAAATGGAGGCCTAGGGTGTTGGAAATAGCAATAGGGTCCACTATGACATCATCTGCTACTGTCAGGCCGGAAATAGTGGAATAGACTTTGGTCCTAGTGAGTCATCAGAGGTTGGCCCACATTATGGAAGAGCGAGTGCAACTGTTAAAAGAACTAGTGAATGAAATACAGCTACCTTTTTTGATATCCTGAAGAACACAATGACACTGTGTATGCAACTGTTTATAATGTATGCAATATGCCATCATAGGGACAGTTAAAAATGTGGAGAGCAAGTTTCCGCATGCAAATGGCATTGCGGCATGCCTCAATCTACCACAGGACTGGAACACAACACTGTAAAACAGATGCGTGAAGATGGAACTTTTTGCAGCAGCAAGGATAACATTTGTAAGATATTCCACCTGGTCATCACAACTGGGGACATTTTCATCGTCAAAGTCCGCTAGGGAGGAGTAAAGCCTCCAGTCGATCTGAGAAAGCTGTCATTAAGGTGTGCACATAGGTGGGACATGAGTCAGCAATCTGATGGCACAAAGGAAATGGTCACTCGTGTACCTGTCAGCGGGAATGGACCTCTCGAGATGATGGGCAAGCTAGGCAGTGCAGAAGGAGATGTCCAAATGGAAATAGATGTGAGTGGAGTCTGAAAAGAATGTGGGGGCAGATGACGTTAAGGTGACTGAGAAGGTTAGCCAAGAGGGCACCTCTCTGACAGGTTACGGGTGAGCCCCAAAGGGGATGGTGCACATAAAAGTTGGTTGGTTGGATTAAAAGTGGGGGAAAGGGACCAAACTACAAGATCATCAGTTGTTCCAAATAAAACAATGCCACAAGTGTGAGAATAAAATAAATGAGACTGACAACTCAAAACGGAATGAAAAGCAAAATCACACGAACGATGAAGGGCAACAAACATGTAAATGGACAAAATTGGACAAGAAAACCACAGAAACGCAAGAAACGGGATGAAGAGATTGAAACAACAAAGCAGATTACCATGGCTGGCTGATCACGAAAATAAAAAAAGGAGAAATCAGCCACTTTTCAACACATTAAAACCTCCACCCTCGAAGCACTAGGGTGGAGGACACAAAGGGACAAAGGACATGCGATAAAACTTAGATCAAATGATAAAACCCACCCTCATGAATAAAATGTAAAACTAAATCAGCCGATGAGGTGTTGTCAGATAAAATTAGCGGCAACGAGTCCAGTAACCCAAGATTTCGTCGCTGGGCAGTCAAAGTGGGACAGAGCACCAGAATATGGGCCACTGTCAACTGGGCGCCGCACCGACACTCAGGCGGGTCTTCACGGCGCAAGAGGTAACTGTGGGTCGCCCAAACATGGCCGTTGCGGAGCCGGCAGAAGACAACTGATTCCCTGCGAGAGGCCCGCATGGAAGTCTTCCACACATTCGTAGTCTCCTTAATGACACGCAATTTGTTGTGTGTCCTGTTATGCCATTCCATCTCCCAAATCCGAAAAACCCTATGGCGTAAGTCAGAACGCAGGTCAGGTTCAGAGATGCCTATCACCAGAAGCGGTTTCCACATAGCTTGTTTGGCCAGCCTGTCAGCAAGTTCGTTGCCTGGGATGCTGACGTGTCCTGGGGTCCACACAAACACCACTGAATGATGAGACCAGTCCAGGGCATAGATGACCTACTGGATGGATACTACCAAAGGATGGCGAGGGTAGCACTGGTTGATAGCTTGTAGGCTTCTCACAGAGTCAGTACACAGAAGAAACAATTCCCGGGGCATGAACGGATATACTGAAGTGCTCCACCAGCTCTGCAGTGAATACACTGCAGCCATCGGGCAAGGAATGCTGTTCAAAATGGCCTCTGTGGATGTAGGCGAAGCCAACATGACCATCAGCCATCGGTATAAACCACTTCAGAGCCCCAGAACACGTCAAGAATCAAGAAGTGACAGCAGAGAGCGGCAGGAGTAACTGAGTCCTTACGGTCATGCGAAAGGTCCAGACGTATCTGTGGCCCAGGTGTACACCATGGAGGGTATGCAGATGGCACTGCATGGGAGGTGGTAAAGGGAAGGACTCCAGTTCAGACAAAAGGGATCGCACGCGAACTGCAATCATTAGCCCTGACCTGGGCTGTCGATATGGGAGATGAACTGCTGTGGGTGGAAAAAGGATACTGTAATTCAGATGCTCAGGAGAATTACGAATGTGTGCAACTTAACTAATGAGCAGTTGCACACGTCGGATCCGCAATGGAGGGACTCCAGCCTCCACCAGGCCACTGGTAACTGGACTCGTTCATTTGTAGAGCTGCAGCAGAGTAGAGCGATCTGCACCACAGTTGCTGTTTGGATGGCAGACTAGAGGGACACAAGATTATCAGTTGTAGAGCGCCCCTGGCAGAAGCTGCCCTCACATGGAGCCAGTAGGCCACTTGACTCCAGGACCCAACCCTACCGCCGACACACCATACGTTCCAGCAGCTTACAAACAACATTTGTGAGGCTGGTGGGCCAATAGCTATCCACAGCAAGCGTGTTTTTACCAGGTTTGAGTACTAGAACGATGGTGCTCTCCCGCCATTGCGATGGAAAGACACCATCACACCAGATCTGGTTGAAGATGATGATGAGATGGCGCTTGTAGTCAGACGAGAGATGTTTAATCATCTGACTGTGGATCCGATCTGGCCCAGGAGCTGTGTCGGGGCGATGTGCAAGAGCACGGAAGGGATCCCACTCCGTAAATGGGGCGTTATAGGGTTCACTGTGGTGTGTAGTAAACGAGCGGACTTCCCTTTCCATCCGCCATCTGAGGGTGCGGAAGGCCGGGGGGTATTTCTCCGATGCAGGGGCTCGAGCATAGTGCTCAGCAAAGTGCTCGGCAATTGCGCTTGCCTCAGTAAATAGTACACCATTGATGGTATCGCCAGGGACACCTGTTGGGGGTCTGGTACCCAAAACGACAACTGATCTTTGTTCAGACTTGGGAACGTAACATGTGGCACCCAATGGTCGACACATACCTCTCCCAACACTCCTGTTTCCGTCATTTTATAAGATGGCATACATGGGCACAGAGCCACTTAAAGGTTATCAGATGCTCTAGGGAAGGATGTCGCTGTAGAGCTCACCGACGCTCTGTAATTGCCTCAGCGACTTCCAGCAGCCACCATGGGACTGTCTATCGACGGGGGCACCCTAAAGAGCGAGGGATCGCGTTTTCTGCCCCCGAAATAACTGTGGTAGTCACCTGCCCAACGATCACACTGATGTTACCATGTGGGGGAGAGTCAATGGTGACATCAGAGGTGAAAGTTTCCCTGTCCACCTTGTTTAAAGCCCATCTGGACAGGCGTCCGTGGGCCTGATGCCAAGACAGTGACAGGCAGATGGGGAAATGGTCACTACCCACAGGTCGTCATGTGCTCTCCAGTGGATAGATGGGAGAAGTCCTCGGCTGCAAATCGATAAATCAATGGCTGAGCAACTACCTCGAGACACACTGAAATGTGCGTATTTAAGATACAGAGGTCAAACTGAGACAGTAAAGTTTTGACCTCTCTGCCTCGGCCATTAAGCACAGTGTCACCCCACAAGCGGTAATGGGTGTTAAAATCTCCCAGAAGTAGGAAAGAATTAGGGAGTTGATCAATCTGTGCAGCTAATACATTCAGGGGTACTGCACCATCTGGAGGAAGATATAGACTGCAGACAGTTATTTCCTATGTTGCCCGTATTCTGACAGCAACAGCTTAAAGAGGGGTTTGAAGGGGCACAGTTTCACTACAGACTGAGTTTAGGACATAAACGCAAACTCCACCTGACACTTGATTATAGTCGCTATGGTTCCTGTAATATCCCTAATAGCCGCGGAGGGCAGTGGTCCGCTTTGCCGGGAACCAGTATTCCTGGAGAGCAATGCAGAAAGCAGGTGTAAAGCTTAACAGTTGCAGTTGCTCAGCCAGGCGATGGAAAAAACTGCCGCAATTCCACTGAAGGGTGATGTCATCGTGAGACTGGGAAGGCATGAAACATTCAATGAGGAAGTTCACGCCTCAGGGTCACCTGCTGCCACCAACTTTTAGCCTTAGCAGTCTATATCCATTGTGTCTGAGAGTCCAGAGAGCAGCGGACGCCAGAATCTCCACCCAATCCTCAGACACAGAGCTTTTAGTTAGCGGTGGTGTGGGTGCCACCACAAGTTCCTTGTTCTTGGGGGGGTCTCTTTTTTCGATTTCTTGCGCTGTTCCTTGCGTTTCCCTGGCTGGGAGGACTTCACTGAATCAGTCTCCGGGACTGAGGATGAGCTTGAAGCCCTAAGACCAGCTGCTTTTGGGCTCTTCAGCCACTGGCAGATGTCATCTTTCCCACTAGCAGAAACCTGAGAAGAGAGTGACCCAAGGGATCCCTTCCTGGCGAGAGGAGCCGAAGAAGCCTTACGCTTCTCTGGCTCAGAAGTGAGGATTGAAATCCCCTACGGTTGGGGGATGTTGCTCCTGAAGTAGGTCGTGCGCGAGCAACGGGGAGGTAAGTGCCCCCCACCATCAACAGGGCAGATGTAGTCTCCCATTTCTGAGAGGCGACAGGAATTCGAGGAACTAATAGGGCAACAACTGTTCTCATAGCGGCGGCATATGAGGAGGTTATAGCCACACGATGTAGGCGCTCAAATTTCCTCTTTTAACCTCAGTGTAGGTCAGTCCATCCAGGGTTTTATATTCCATGATGCTCTCCGCAGTTGACACAGATGGGAGGCAGGGCACATGGAGTATTGGGATGCGATGGACGTTCACAATCTCGACTGGTGGGGCCGGAAGTAGAGCACTTAAAGCACCGCATTGGGGGAGGGATATATGGCTTGACATCACAGCGGAAGACCATCATCTTGACCTTCTCGGGCAATGTGTCATCCTCGAAGGCCAAGATGAAGGCACTGGCGGCAACCTGATTATCCCTCGGACCCCAATGGACGTGCCAGACAAAATAAACACCTCACAACTCTAAATTGGCGCGCAACTCGTCGTCGGACTGCAAAAGAAGGTCCCTGTGGAATATAATACCCTGGACCATATTTAAGCTCTTATGATGCGTGACGGTAACACAAACATCCCCCAACTTGCCACAAGAAAGTAATGCCCGTGACTGAGCAGAGGATGCTGTTTTTATCAAAACTGACATGGAGCGCATTTTGGACCATCCCTCCACCTCCCTAAACTTGTCCTCCAAACGCTCCACAAAAAACTGAGGCTTCATGGACATGAAAGATTCCCCATCAACTCTCATACATATGAGGTACCGAGACAAATAAGATTCACTGCCATCCCTAGCCTGGGTTTCCTCCCATGGTGTGGCCAGGGAGGGGAATGACTTGGGGTCATATTTCTTAGCACTGAAGTTAGACTTTGCCTGCTTAGAGACTGCTAGCGGCGGACCACCAGCAAAAGGTGACGTACTACGCTTCATGGCGTGTCATCCGCCCTGATGCCACCCGTTCCAACCAGGGGCCCTCCCCCCAGCAAAGGCCACCCGGCAGGATGGCCATTGCCAGGAGTCTCGATGCCTCAGGTTGATGGGCATCTACTCCTTGGCATACATGGGGAGTTAACGGCACAGGCATCTGCAGAGCGATCCCTGTGTTGTCAGAGGGCTGTAACCAACAGGGTACATGGCGGCCCCACCACAATGGACTGACTACCGTGCTGAATATCAGGTCCAAAGAAGTCCATGGTCATCGTCAGCACAGAAAGTGACACTGCATAGTGCGTGTGGAAAACACACCTAGGAAGGTGCCCTTGTGCAAGAGATGGAGAATGGGCGGGACTGCAATGTGACGACGTGAAAGTGGGCTAAAGATCTCAATGCACGATGGCCACGATGTACCACGTAAGGCACCCTTCCATAATTGGCTCGCTCTTCAGGCAAATTTTGAAAAATGGAGGTCAAACCCTACAGGGGACCATCACATAAAGGCCGAAACTTGTGAGACCTTTTAGTTGTATCTTACGACAGGCAGGAATACCTCGGGCATATTATAACCCCCGGACCCGCGTGCGGGGGAGAGGGGGGGGGGGGGGGAGGGGGTGTTTGCACATTAAAGTCATCAAGCAGCAGGTAGGGGTGAGAAGTTGCCCAATAAGCTGGAGAAAGTTTGCCGTAGCGACACCGAATGAAGGAGGGATGGTTGGTTGGTTTGTGGGATTAAAGGGACCAGACTGCAACGGTCTTCGGTCCCTTGTTCCAAAACTTAAAAACTACCACACAGAGTAAAAAACGGATAACAGAGACAACATACAACACAGGGCAAGAAAAACTCAGACAAAGAACAGACATAACAAATTAAAATCACACGGAGTGTGGCGGTGGTTGGCCGACCATAGAATAAAAATGGAAAAGCCAACCACCGACAACACATTAAAAACTCAGTTTAAAACCGTAGGCCAAAGGCCAGAATCGAACACAAAACAATAAAATAAAACATAAACACTCATATGATAAAAACCCCCTGCCCGAATAAAACGTAAAACTAAGCCAGCCATAGCAGGGTCATCAGTTAAAAGGGCAGGGAGCGTATCAGTCAGCGCAAATGTCTGCCTGACCACAGCTAAAAGGGGGCAGGCCAACAAAATGTGGGCCACTGTCAAAGCCGCCCCGCAGCGACACAGAGGAGGGTCCTCCCGACACAGTAAGTAACTTTGTGTCAGCCGGGAGTGGCCAATGTGGAGCCGACAAAGGACGACTGAGTCCCTGCGGTTGGCTCGCATGGATGACCGCCACACAGTCGTCGTCTCCTTAATGGCACGGAGGTTATTAGGCGTGATCCGATCGCGCCATTCAGCGTCCCAAAGTGCAAAAACTTGTCGGCGGAGGACCGCACGCAAATCAATCTCTGGGAGGCCAATGTCCATAGATGATTTACTGATGGCCTCTTTCGCCAGGCGGTCAACATGTTCATTGCCCGGGATACCGACATGACCGGGGGTCCACACAAAGACCACAGAGCGGCCGCAACAGGCAAGAGTATGCAGGGACTCATGGATAGCCATCACCAGACAAGAACGAGGGAAACACTGGTCGAGAGCTCGTAAACTGCTCAGGAAATCGCTACAGATAACGAAGGACTCACCTGAGCAGGAGCGGATATACTCTAGGGCACGAAAGATGGCGACCAGCTCAGCAGTGTAAACGCTGCAGCCATCCGGCAAGGAACGTTGTTCGGAATGGTCCCCTAGCGTTAGCGCATAACCGACACGACCAGCAACCATCGAACCGTTAGTGTATACAACGCCAGAGCCCTGATACGTGGCCAGTTTGGAATAAAAGCGGCGGCGGAAGGCCTCTGGAGGGACTGAGTCCTTCGGGCCCTGTGCCAAGTCGAGCCGAAGGCAAGGGCGAGGAACACACCATGGGGGTGTACGCAAAGTGGCCCAGAAAGGAGGTGGAACAATGAAAACCCTAAGCCCGGAGAGAAGTTCTTTGACGTGGACCGCGATCGTACAACCTGACCGGGGCCGATGTTCTGGCAGATGTACGACCGATTGCGGGAACAGGAGACGATAGTTTGGATGCCCGGGCAAGCTGAAAACATGGGGAGCATAAGCGGCCAGCAAAAGTTGGCGCACTAACCGCAGTGGAGGGACACCCGCCTCCACAAGTATGCTGTCCACTGGGCTGGTACGGAAAGCACTAGTGGCAAGGCGTATCCCGCTGTGGAGGATTGGGTCCAGCACCCGCAACGCAGATGGGGATGCTGAGCCATAAGCCAGGCTCCCATAATCCAGGCGGGACTGGATTAACACCTGGTAGAGCCGTAACAGGGTAGATCGATCGACGCCCCAGCGGGTGTGGCTCAAGCATCTCAGAGCATTTAGATGCCGCCAACACACCTGCTTAAGCTGCCGAAGATGAGGCAGCCAAGTCAACCAGGCATCAAAAACTACACCCAAAAACCTGTGGGTCTCCACCACAGCAAGGAGTTCGTCGGCAAGATAAAGCCGCGGCTCAGGATGGACTGTTCGGCACCGGCAGAAATGCATAATGCGGGTCTTGGCAGCCGAAAACTGAAAACCATGCGCTACAGCCCAAGACTGCGCCTTGTGGATAGCGCCCTGTAGCTGACGTTCAACAGCTGCAATGCCAGTAGAGCTGTAGTAAAGGCAGAAGTCGTCAGCATACAGGGAAGCGGAGACAGAATTTCCCACCGCTGCAGCGAGACCGTTTATTGCGATTAAAAAGAGGCAGACACTGAGGACAGATCCCTGTGGTACCCCGTTCTCCTAGACTCGGGAGGAACTATGAGAGGCCGCGACTTGCACACGGAAGGTGCGATACGACAGAAAATTTTGGATAAAGATCGGCAGAGAGCCCCGAAGACCCCCATCCATGAAGCATAGAAAGTATGTGATGACGACATGTCGTATCTTACGCCTTCCGCATGTCGAAAAAGACAGCGACCAGGTGCTGACGGCAGGCAAGGGCGAGGAACACACCATGGGGGTGTACGCAAAGTGGCCCAGAAAGGAGGTGGAACAATGAAAACCCTAAGCCCGGAGAGAAGTTCTTTGACGTGGACCGCGATCGTACAACCTGACCGGGGCCGATGTTCTGGCAGATGTACGACCGATTGCGGGAACAGGAGACGATAGTTTGGATGCCCGGGCAAGCTGAAAACATGGGGAGCATAAGCGGCCAGCAAAAGTTGGCGCACTAACCGCAGTGGAGGGACACCCGCCTCCACAAGTATGCTGTCCACTGGGCTGGTACGGAAAGCACTAGTGGCAAGGCGTATCCCGCTGTGGAGGATTGGGTCCAGCACCCGCAACGCAGATGGGGATGCTGAGCCATAAGCCAGGCTCCCATAATCCAGGCGGGACTGGATTAACACCTGGTAGAGCCGTAACAGGGTAGATCGATCGACGCCCCAGCGGGTGTGGCTCAAGCATCTCAGAGCATTTAGATGCCGCCAACACACCTGCTTAAGCTGCCGAAGATGAGGCAGCCAAGTCAACCAGGCATCAAAAACTACACCCAAAAACCTGTGGGTCTCCACCACAGCAAGGAGTTCGTCGGCAAGATAAAGCCGCGGCTCAGGATGGACTGTTCGGCACCGGCAGAAATGCATAATGCGGGTCTTGGCAGCCGAAAACTGAAAACCATGCGCTACAGCCCAAGACTGCGCCTTGTGGATAGCGCCCTGTAGCTGACGTTCAACAGCTGCAATGCCAGTAGAGCTGTAGTAAAGGCAGAAGTCGTCAGCATACAGGGAAGCGGAGACAGAATTTCCCACCGCTGCAGCGAGACCGTTTATTGCGATTAAAAAGAGGCAGACACTGAGGACAGATCCCTGTGGTACCCCGTTCTCCTAGACTCGGGAGGAACTATGAGAGGCCGCGACTTGCACACGGAAGGTGCGATACGACAGAAAATTTTGGATAAAGATCGGCAGAGAGCCCCGAAGACCCCCATCCATGAAGCATAGAAAGTATGTGATGACGACATGTCGTATCTTACGCCTTCCGCATGTCGAAAAAGACAGCGACCAGGTGCTGACGGCAGGCAAAGGCAGTACGGATGGCCGACTCCAGACTCACCAGATTGTCGGTGGCGGAGCGGCCTTTACGGAACCCACCCTGAGACGGAGCCAGAAGGCCCCGGAAGGAGGGATGTAAACGGTACAAAGGGAAAAGGGAAGAAAAATGAGCCAGGAAGATGGGTTGACTATGAACATCATCCCAGATGAGCCGCATGATTCCCCCACGAGGTCGAATGTCATTCTTCGCGGAAAAATCAAAGTGGACAGGAAAGAAATGCGAAAGCTCAAAGCGGTCATAAGAACACAATTTTGTTTCCTGGAGGAAACAAGTGTATGATGCGCTTCTAAGAGCAGCTGTAAGTCCTCTATGTTAGATCGAAGGCCGCGGACATTCCAGTGGAAGAGAGTCACAACGAGGAAAAAATGAAGGGGGTGCCAGCTTTCAAAGACTTGCTGCTACAGGAAACAGAGGCAGGGGGATCCTGCTCAGTGAGGTCTACAGAGGTGTAGGCATTCTCCTTCTGTCAGTCTGCAGAGTACAGGGCAGAAAATGGTTGGTGGTGTGCATCGACGACAAGGAGATCGGCTGGTGAGGGTATCACGTGGCGGCACCATCGAAGAGGATCTCTGAGTTGGTGACAGAAAAGATGGTTTCACTTTGTTTGACTACTTCGAGTCTTTGCAGTTCACAGAGGAAGACTCTGATGCTTGATGGCTGGATGGATGAAGGAAGTCTTCACGAGTGTATTCCTTCTGTCCTTTCCGGCCTGGCAGTTGTGTAGCAGGTGACTTCAGCCCGAGAGGCAAGAGGTTAGTGGCTTCTTGCACAACTGGACGATGATATGGGACACTACCACGAAGCTCCATGATTTCACGATCGCAGTACTAAATTTGAGGTCGTATGTCTGTGTGGCCACGACCTTAGTGGAGCAAGATGCAGCAAGAACAATACTGTAGGTGCCAGATGGTAGAACATGAGGTTTCTGATTAGCCAAAAACTTGCAAGTGAACCGGGTAAGGCATTTTTCCTTCACCTGGATTTCCTGGACAGTTCGTTCATCAAGATACATGGGAGAAGGCTGTATTGTTGCCATTGCAGTTGATACAGTGTGGAGGAGGAGGCAAACAATCGCCCTCATGAGCATCCCTACACTTTACACATTTGGCCGGGTGTCGACAGGACTCTCGAGTGAGTATGTAACGATGATACTGGTAGCGGCACATCAGGTTCAGAATACACGGTCATACTGTGATAACTTCATAGTCTGCTTGGATCTTTGATGGAAGCACCATTCTATCAAAAGTGAGAAAATATGTGTGTGTGGGCACTAGGGATGCATCTACTTTTTTCATCACCTAATGGACTTCAGTGACACCTTGATCAGAGAGGTATGTTTGGATTTCTGCCTCAGTCAGACCACTGAGCAGCCTATTGTAAATAACACCAAGGGAAGAATTCAGCGTTCAATGGGCCTCGATATGAGCAGGACAGCTGTGGAGGAGCAAAGCTGCAAGCAGTTGTTGTGTTTGAGAACCAGAAGTGGTCTCCGAAAGCAATGCGCCATTTCGTAAACGAGAACAGGATTTCACAGGGCTAGCAATTGCATCAACACCTTTCTGAATAACAAATGGATTTAATGTAGCAAAGGACTGACCGTCTTTAGTACATGATACCACAAGGAACCGTGGTGCAGTTGGGAGGGTCTTTGAAGAATTAGCCTTTTTCCGTTTATGTTTGGTAGATGTTGCAGGGTGTATACGTGGACGAGGAAAAGAAATTCCCAGATTTCCCGGCTAAAAATACACTTTTTCCGTGTTAAGTAACAGCATACTTTTCCTCGGAACTGTAAAACTTATCACTCCTTTCAATGGTTGTGGTTTTATACACCAGCATAGAATTTCTTGGCACTTTAGAAAACGAAACTCGGGGGAAAAAATATGTTTTTGGAAAGATGTCTGATGTGGAGCAACACGTACACTGCATATTTTCGTATTACCAAAATATAAATTCGAATTCCACCAAACACCGCATGTTACTTTCCAAAGAACTGAAATCGAGATCTCGCTAGCCGATGACAGCGGATATTCAGAGTGTAGGACACGTGATGTAGTCAGCCAATAGCAACATCAGTGTTAAGTAGTGCGAACACACAAATAGGAAAAGGTACAGTTTAAATTAATATACATAGTGTTGCTACAAGAAAAGAAAAGCTTTTACGTATAATATTGGTCTCTAAGATTAATAAGCTGCAGGAGAAGCTAAGCTTTTACACATAATGTTGATCTTTTTTGCACGTGTTACACTTTAAGATACATAACACAAATGTGCCAGTAAATTTTTTAACAACGACATAAATGTCTGATCTTCTGGGCTCGAAAATATTCTAAATGGTCGTCATCAAAGATTTGATTTTTGAATGGGAGTCAAACGCCCTGTGATTTAAAAAGTTCATCGGACATTCGCGCACAGAGTTCATCTTGCGTAAAAAGAAATTTACTTTGAAAGTAACGCTTCCCAACAACCATTCTGAATATTTTCTCGTGACCTGCTAGAAATAGATTAGTTTCAGCAGTTGCGAGAGAGCACCAGGCAGCACCGCGCTTGCACAGCTACGATTACGCACAAAGCCTGTACGTTCGTACGTGTAAAACATTCAAAGATCTTACATTATGTCATAAAAGAAACAAGACATTCGAGGACACTCCATGAGCATGGGAATTTTGTGGACCAAGGCGATTAATGCTTGACTGTCAGAAAGGTGGAAACAAAATCTGAAACTAATAATGTATTTTAGCCTTCCGCAATTATGTGAATGTATTTTAATTCACTTGATAGCTCCCGGCCACAGAAATCTGATTTGTTTTCATTTAACGTAAGAGAAATAAACGAAGAGGAAACAGCAAAATCACTTAATGTAAACACAGGTCACGTGTAAGACACGTTATTTGGTCTTAAGTGTGCCAATGTGCAGTGCCACGCCTCTTCACACAGCATTCTTCCATCGCACGTCTCTGTATTTCACTCTGTGGAATTCAAACATGCAATATTTTGTAATGGGTGCCATCAAACTATATTCATGCCAGTGTAAATTAAAATGTCCTGTGGTACCTCTCCTGCCCCCAATCGGCCGGTTTGACATCCTGCAGTCTTTACTGCCTATTAGCTAATAACTTCCTATTTTGTGCGACATAAAATTAAATATAAGATACATAAAACGAGTAAAGACAAGAGACAAGCAAGACAGTATAACACATTTCTTCAATCCTCGAGTCCTAGCTTTTTTTCTCTCTAATCTTGCCTCAGATTTATATGGCGTACTTTCCTTTCTGGGAAAGAATCTATTACCCCAACAAAGTTCGTCAACGTTTTGCTACATGAAAAAACGAAATGTCGTCGTCTAATACTAGAAAAGCTGTCGATACAAATAGTACCCAAGACTGGTGTGGTTTCTCGATCTGATTACATGTATTTTGTCACTGTCTGCTAGATAAAATGAAATACGCCTGCCTAATATTGCAGTAATTGTTACACACATCAAATAAATGAAACTGTTTTGGCACAAATGGTCATGTTTATAACACCACGGAATATAATTCACAAAGTACCAATATCAAATGCCTATTAGGTCTACTACAAGCAAAAAGTTTCATGTTAGGAAATAGTTTCACATTTCATTCATACACTCTAGCTTCTGAAGCATGAGATCGAAAAGTAGTAGTACGAAATTTTTATATGAATTTGGAATTGTCATTTTCTTCCGTGATTTGTTTCTAACAAACAATCTTGTCATCACTAATTCTGTAACTATTCCTGCCAGTGTCAAAAATTATTCTTCTGTTAACTTCACTAACCCTGCCACAATCACCGGTTTAGTTACTCGCATTTATTCTCCGGTTAGGTGTTATTACGTGTTCGTACAACGCGTTTTCCGCGCTACTCCCAGAATAGAACTTTAATGGCTGCAAGCCTGGGACTGTATTACTGGCCCTTAGTAATGTAGTGGTCTTACCAAAAATTTTCTGTCAAAATTAAATTTTCTTGGATACACGGAGGAGGCAATACGCAATATTTGTTGCCTGTTATTCCCGTTAGTAGTTTATTTCCACTCTGGAAGTCTGAATCTAGTTAGTAGTTATAACAACGCTGATCATTTGCAAACGCAGTTGACCACATAAAAAGCGATTGGCATTCGGTAGACCACCGTGCACTGGTTGTTAGGCGCTTTGTGAAATAAGGTCCTTTTCCTCAATAATATTAATTCCCCCCCCCCCCCTCCACGAAACTGCCACCTGGGGCAGGGTTTGTCCCCACCCCCTAGTTCCAGGCCTGTTGCGCATGCGTGAATCAGGCAGCGTAGGCGCACCAGTAAAATTTTTCCGGATTGCATCTGGCTGCCTGCTGCTATTGCTTATACAGCTAACTGCCACACTTTTGTAATCAGAAACAGGAGAAGGTACTACTCATACGCGACTCAACTGCACATGCGCATAAGCTCGCTCATAACTGCTCAAACGAATCTAATGTGAACAGTTGTGACGTCACACTCATCAGAGGCAATTTGTTGTTATGAAACATTGCATAGTCTTCCTAAAGCCTTTGACACATTTTGCTGTAGGCAGACGCTTGTATGAACACTGTGTTTTGTTATTGCGTATGGTGCATTTCCTTTGCGACTTCAGGTTTATTTTCGTTTTTTTTTTCTCTTGTTCGTTTTTTATTGCTGCAGTATTATTAAGCAATAGCGAGATACAGAATTATTCTATGTTAGAGTATTGGTTCTTACCAGTCAAAGTTACAAAAATTTAACCTGAAAACTAAAACAATGAAAAATTACTAGAATTCTAAAAAATTCCCGGGTTTTTCCCGGTTTTCTCCCGGATGAAAAAATTCCCGGGTTTTCCCTGGATCTTCCAGCTGTCCCGGGCCGTATACACCCTGTGTTGATGGTGAAAAAGATGACTGGCTCACTGTGAGATAATCCCCCATGACTATCAATGTCTCCGATGGCGCGCTCTTTCAAACTGGGGGCCCCCTCAGAAGGGGGCGCAACCGCCTTAGGTGACTGTTCACACCTCACGTCACTCCTCCCAAACACCTGACAGAGAGACCAATCGGCAATTTGGGATGGTAGCAGCTCCAGCAATCACCCCTCCATGGGCCTGACCTTTATCAGGGGTACATGCAAATCCTACCTGTCAACCTGGGGCTGGGTATTATGCGTTACCCAGTCACCTGTTACGCGTCATATGCATGGGTTGGCCTTTAGGAGTGCACAGGAAGCAAGAAGAAAAAGATGAACCTCAAACACCGAAGCAGAGGAAGGATAGAAGAAGGGGAACAAAAAAAAAAGAAATGAAAGAGAATGGAGAAACTGCTCTGATATCGGCGACTGAATATGCAGAACACATTTTCAAAAACATCCCAGACTTGTTCCCCAAGGGAGGGAGGAAAGAATGGCAAGAGGGTAGCCATGCAGCACGAAAGGGAAAAGATGCTGCACAGGCTTGGGCCTCATGGTAGCCAAGCATAAACCCATCAAAGAGCAGTGTGTGCCTTGCGGGGGGATTAACATAACCTGCGAACCCACTCCGCATGCTCATACCTTCGTTAACAGACAGCATTGGGGTACTGTGCCAAAACTTTTTTCCATACCTGGGAATATAGAATCTGCCTGTTGCCTATCATCCGTGGCTCGATAAAGATATCGTGTGAGAAAATGGCAAGCTGATTTTCACATGAGCAACGCTTTGTATATCAGTGCTCATTTGTGGGCAAAAGCTTTTCCGTCTCAAGGAAATTTATTATATTTGAACTGAGAATATGTTCACGGCTCCTGTAGCAGGAGAATGATCAATAGAGGATACTATCTGAAAGTTCAATGCCGTTTGCATGGAAGAAATAGTTATGATATCCCAGCCCCCGTATACAGCAGTAACCACTAAAGATTAAGTTACAGATTAAGTTACAGAAATAAACAGGTGTGAACCACGTTCAGGATTGGAAAATGCAAGTGACCAGTATCTAATTCTAATGGAGACTATTTTGAAGAATAACACTGATCTACATGAATAAAAAAAAATGAATTATTTCTTAATCACACCTTGCATATCTGAGGAGAATAAGAGCAGTATTGTGGTTTACGCTAGAAGTTAAACTGCAGTGGTTTATTATGCACTATGTTCTTCAGAGAACACAAGTTTCAAGCCTCACTGACTTGTAGGTGGCCTAAGATACTTCACGGCCACACTGCTGGAAGTAAAACGGTAAAAGATGTGAAAGTTCATCACTGATGAAGCTTAACATCCCCTCTCCTCCTTTTTGCCAAAGTGCTTGCCACTATTTCCATGTGGTCTGACACCACTTCAGCAACACCACCTACCAAAATGTCCTTTTAGAGGATAAACCACTCTGCTCCTGAAGACAGCAGCCCAGACATACACAGTTAACTTATGTCCAGTCAAGTTCTGCTTTCTTCAAGCCCAAACAGGTTCCTGAGGCTTGTAATGGCTCTGTCATTTGAATGAGCATCCATGCAGCTTCACTTGGGTTAGTATGTTACAGGACAGTTACATTGCTGATATTGTGTGATTCTTGACATGTCATGCTATTATGGATGTGACAATGGCATTCCACTCAGAAAACCACAGTTCCTTTAGAATGATACAAGGTAAACTCCTGATCGCAACCCCCTCAGATGTAGTGGTAAGATGGCTCAGTGGGCAACCTGTCAAAAACCGAACAAGGATCAAGCAGGGAAACAGGAAGAAAGTGTACTGAACTGTGAAAAGAAAGCAAAAAAGTGGTCACGGTGTTGGAATGCAAAGCAGACAAGCCATGTTCCAAACTCCCTTGTGCCATTTACTCCCCCCCCCTTCACAAAATTATGTTATGAAAAGTGAGAGCAGGCAAGATACCACATACACATGTCAAGGTAATGAAAAGAATAAATAAACAGGCGTGAACCATGTTACAACAAAGGAATTCAACAGCCGAACTTCCAAAACAGAATGCAACACAAAAAGTGTTAAAAACGTGTTCTGGTAGAGCACAGGGAAGTGTAATTGTGAAACTGTTGCTTTTATTTGTTGCAACTTATGTGATACACTACTGTGTTTTCATTATTTCCTTGGGAGTTATCACATTCATACAAACCACCTAAACCGGGCAAGGAGGCATCTCTCACTCATTCATCAGGTGCGCAAGTTAGATGCATCAATAAGAGATTCCTATCGTATGACACACATATTGTCACTAATGCTGTGTATGACACACCAGATGTGGTTTCCAGTGGAGGATTCGGTTTACTTGTCACCTTGTCATCAAAAATTTGCAATTCGCATTCGAAAGCCACTTCCTTTCGGCTGCTAATAGAGTAGATGTGCAAAATCAGCTTTCATTATACGTCCATTCCTTATCCCTCGATGTTGAAAATGGAGGTTACACCATGACACAAACACAAATTTGAATACAGTGAACAGCGTTGGTATTAGGGATCTTTGAACATGGCTCGCCTGCTTTGCAGATTAATACTGTGACCACTTAACCACGACGCCATAGTTGTTCCACACTGCTCTCAGTTGCTCTTGATGTGCTTGGACTGTCCACTGTTTCTATTGTCGTCCCCCCCCACCCCCACCCCCAACACACACACACACACACACACACACACACACACACACACAGACACAGAGGTCAAAACACCTTCCACCTGGTTTCATGCTTGATCTGTATTCAGTTTTTGACGGGCTGACCACTGAGCCCTTGTACCACTAAATCTGAGAGGGGTGCGATGGGAATTTCCTTGTCAGGTCCAAAGTCTATGGTTAAGTTCCTAGACTAAGTGGGGAGTGCTACAGGACTTACACAACTGCAACTGCACTGGTTGGGGAGTTTTTGAGTGTTATATACTTATCACAGATTTATTTCGTTTTCCCAACCTTTCGAATATTAAGATATAAATGACTGTTAACTAGGCTTGCTTCTGATATAGGTAGATGAACAATGGGTGGAATTGTTATACAGCTGATTTAATAATTGATCTGTCTGCAGAAATACCAGCAGGCCAACTTTTCAGCCTTTCACCATCTGGCCAAGGAACAGCAAAGAATTTCCCCCACTCCCCGCTTGGTAATGATACATTTGTTGGTTGGTTTAATGATTAAAAGGACCAGACTACAAGGTCTCAGTCCCTCCTACCTGAAACAGTCACGCCAACAAAACTACGCACCAAAGAAGAGCCTAGTGTGCCAAACCACATGAAAGAAAATCCTGAAATTTACTTACGCCCAACAAAAAGCCTAGAGAAATGAACACAGAAGAAGAAAAGGGAGGAAAGGAAGAAAGGCAGGCAAGGTGCCCCATCCAGGGAGCTGCCGAAAGCCCTCAAAAGCAGAAAGTGAACTGAGGGACCCCACACCACTTACCTGGGCGTATCCCACTCATCAATACCCAGGAAAGACTAGCAACATGGACAGGATGAATGAAGCACAGGGAAAGAAAGGAAGAACACCAAGTTAAACAGAACACACAAGAACAGAGAAGAAGAGCAAAAGAGAGGGTAGAACAAGCCGCTGTCCACTCAGGGCACTGGAGGCAACAGGACATCCTGCCAAACCCTCAATGGGCTGACGTGCCTTCCTTCAGAGAAAGTGGAAAAAACCCACTTCATGAATAAACTGTAGAACCAGGTCAGCTGCTAAGTCACTGTCTGCTTACACCAGGGGTAGCGAGTCATGAAGATTAAGTCCACAGCAGGGCACAGCAGGCCACAAGGAGGGGCCAGAAGTACTGAGCTTAGCATGGTTCAGGTGCAGAGCATCCACCTTGGTACCACCCACTTCGATTAAGGGCTCACCCCATGGGCGCCCCCAGCCGGGCCAAGGGCTGCATGGCACGGCCCCAAAAAAATGAGCAACCAGTAATAGGTATACACAAGGCAATGACAGCTCATATATCACAAGTGAGAGCCCTGTGTTGTCAGTGTGCTCAGCCAGATGGGCACATAACATCCCCACCAAATGGAGTGACTACATATGCTGGTGACCTAGCAGGAGATTGGGGAGGGGGGGGGGGGGGAGAGGAGGGAGGCAGCAGGGGGAGCTATGGTGGGGAAGGAAAGGGGGGGGGGGGAGAGGAACGTGTGCCAGAGATGCTAGGGAGGGAGTTTTTCACCAAATGCCTCACACTATGGAAACAGAATTTAGAAAGGGAGGTCATCCCCTATAGGGAAAAAAAAGGGGGGGGGGGTGAGTGAGTGGAAACATGGGATATGAGAACGAAAAGAAATATCAAAACCGAGAGAATAGCTGGGTCGTCATAAAGGGAAACACTGAGGGAGAAAGTGTGGAAGAGGGCAGGAGGAGGAGGAGTGATGATGGGAAGGAGTGAGCATGGGGAAGGGAAAACAGACCAAGAAAGAAAAAAGGCTGCAATAGCTTGGGGTCATGCATAAGAGCTGTGGGACCTCTGGGAGTTGGCCATGATAGAGAAATGAAGGTGGACAACTTGCTTCTGTTACATGTTGTGAATACTCCCACACCAGTACTGTATAGGAGGAACCAGTTCTTCACAGTGAATGATATGCATGTTCAATCTACAAGGTACGCAGCTTCAGTAGCTTATTCACAAACTACAACACTGAACTTCATGTGCTCTAGGATGTTACTTTCCCCAGCCTCCACAATTGCTTCACTGTCAATCATGCGATTGTGTCATCTGAAACGGGTAGCAGACCTTACAGATCTAGTCTCATCTTTTAAGAAATCTGTGATCGGCAGATGCTGCCTATGAGATGTCCACGGAAAACAGTAAATGTCACTGATGCTCCATCACCCTTACACCTCATGTGACCAACAACATGATAATTTTCATTCTGTATGATCTACTGCCTACTTTATGATTTGGATAATAAGTTTAAAAGTCATGGGCATGCAAATGTTTGCATGGTATTGTATTACTTTTTCCATTAGTGCACTGCTTTAGTATTTGATAACACATTAATGAACCAATCTACTGATGCAGGATACTTTGTGTAACCAGGAACACTCCATTCTAAACAAAACAAAACTTTTGACTTGGAAATTAGATATCATTACACATATACTATATTCTGCATTTACAGCTACTCACTCACTGTTATGTAAGTAACAAATTTCAGGTTGTCGCAATAAATCACAAAAAGAAAGAACATAAAATACTTTGAAATCAGTATTACAAAAAGAATGAACTATGAAATACAAAAGCCAGAATGATTACAATACCTTTCATCATGAAAAAAATATCTGATGTTTAGCTGCAGTGGGGCACTGAGTTAACTCAACGGCAACAGATGAAAATTTGTGCTGGACCAGGAGTCAAACCCAAACTTCTTGCTTTATGTGAGCGGTCAAACAGCCTCAGCTATCCAAGCGTGCCCAGTCCAACCAAAACCCCCAAAAGTCACTCACTACATAGCAGCACCTCCTATCGATTAATCCACTTGCTTGCAGCCTAACCACACTCTCTCAAGGGTTCACATACTGGTGTGCATCCACATTGAAATATTGTAATACCCCACTGCAGCTAAATGTTGGATATTTATTTCGGCATGTACTGAATACACCTGCTGACTGAGTCAATGGTGTTTATTCTTTTGGATTTGCATGTCTGAAAAAACAGACACCATCCGTACAGAACTCTACATCTGAGTTTACTGTTACAAAACACTACCAGCCTTAAGGAATAATTTCAATAGGAAGAATTAAAAAATAAAATAAAAGGAATGTGACAAACCTTGTGTAGCTGTGTGTCATCTTGTCCTTCATATTTTTCACACAAAGTTTCCAATAGGCCCCAAGCAAGATTTACTATATTGTGCTCACTGACCACAATGTTTGACACACCATTTTCATGTAACCACTGCCAAGCATAATCCAAGTCCTCAGTGGTGTAACGCCGCAATGTTGACAGTGAAATACAGGTCATGGTGAGTGCCTCAAATACTGACTGCATGGAGAGAGAAAAAGTATCACACAGTTCAAGTGCTAATTCATATAACCCAACACTAGTTAGCACTGCCACAAAGTCATTTACTCCCAAACCAGGCGCCATGTTGGAGTATTCTCTGGGACAGAATTTCATCAGTCTTATTTTTGCCATAACTACCTTATATTCCTTACGCACTTCATTAACAGTTAACAGCTGTACTTTATCTTTCCTTTCACATTTTAACATTTCCTCATCTTTCATCTCTTCCTCGACACCTTTTTCCAGTTCTTCTTCAAGTTCTCTCTCAAATTCCTCCATAACAGCTAGAGCTCTCCTGCACCTCTCCTCCTTGGTAAGCCTTTCTTTTACTTCTCCCACAATTTCCACATCTTTGTCATTTTCCTGTTCTTGTTGAGGCACCTCATTTACCTTCCTCTGCTGATCACACACATCTTCCTGCAGTTTCACCTCAATGGCATCATCTATAGTTTCTTCTTTCAATTCTTCATGTGACTCTTCGAGTTGTACTTCATGTTCCTGTTCTTCACCAAGTGCCTCTTCTAGTTCATCTAATTCTGTGTCCAATAATCCATTTCCCATTGGGACTTTTTCAATAGGCTTCACAACCCACGCCACATCTTCATCAAGAAGTGAGAGGATATTAATTGCAGCTAAATAGCAGTGACTTTGTGTTTCTATAGTTGAGAGAGTTCCATCTCCTTCACGTCCTAGGCGAAATCCTTGTTCATACATTACTTTGGCTGCATCCCATAGCTGTCCCCTTTTGATGAAGAAGGAATACATGAAGTTGTAGTATGGAGAATCCTGTAAATCCATAGTTCGTGCTCTTGATAAGAGAATACTCTCAAATTCTGAGTACATATCCTGGCAAGGAAACTCCAGAAGATAATCAAAATGATTTCTTTCTGTCAAAGTGACGATAGCTTGTCGCATACAATCATGACGACATACAGAAACTGGCATTTGTGGAAGTATATAAAATGCTTCAACATAATGTCCCAGTTTCATGTGTTGTAAAAATATTATAGACTGAAATGTACATATGTCTTCATTTGTTTTAGCTTTGCTAAGACCAATTGTAGCTAAGTTTATTACACTATCCCAATGCTTTTCCATCTCAAACTTCTTAATCAGATTTAAGTAGTACTGCACCTGTGGAAAAAAAGAACAGTAAGAAATTAGTATGTTCATTACAGAAAAAAGAAACTCCTAAACAAACCCTTCTCCCTACAGACACACTTTTGTGAGTCTACTCCTGCTAGTGTAAACAGAGTGTACAATCAAACAAAAGTATTACCATAGAGGCACAAGGTGCATATAATATGACATTATCAAGAAATAAAGGCAAAAGGAAGCATTTTACTTATCAGACAACGAACAGAATCAGAGGGCCCTTGCCAAGTGGATGTGATCATCTGATGTGTTATTAAGATCTGCAACCCATGTTGCTAATACGGAGTCTTATGATTGATTAAAAAATCTGTCTGTTCTTGTCACCCCAGGCTTAGGAGATCCCTCAATTTATTCAAGGACTTCCGGAATATAAAAGGGAGATAATTTGCCTTTTTTCCTTCTCCTTTGTGATAATAAGCATAAAAAATTTTTACACACTAATTATTACGTATTACTCGGTAGTTTCTGTGTAGACAAAACTTCAATGGTTTGTGTGTGAGTTTAAACCAGTGGTCCATTTTCGGAAAATTAAACTGGAATGCAGCTGGAGCTCCAGAGAGTGCAAGTTATTAACTGTTCTGCATCAACTGACAACCAACTCATCAGTACACTGCTCACTGTATAGTTAAGGCCAATTTTACAGAAGTTTTCACCATCCTTCAGATCCAGGTTTAGCAAGATGCATTCCCATTCTGCAAGATACAGCATATTCCACCATAGTAACCAACAGAGGTCACTAAGCTTATAGAAACAGACAAGCAGTGCGGACTAAATCCCTGTATAGGAAGCCTAACTTCAACAGATCTACTGCCCCTGTTGGCTAACTGAGCTCCTCAATAGACTCACCCATCAACATGTGTAGCTTACTGAAAAATACAACTTTCAGAACTAATCTTTCTTCCTCATGGAGGCAGTGGAATAGGCTGAGAAAGGTTACAAAGGAAGAGCAGGATGATAGGGACCTACACAATGAGAACATGACGTGAGACAAAGATCTTTGTCTCCTATCTTCCTAGGTCTGACAAGAGAACATTCTGAAGTGTCAATAAACAATCTTAATGAAACTTGGCATATGTGTGAAGAGGGATCAAAATAATCCAATACATATTTCTTTCTTTCTTTCTTTCTTGTGCCCAATATCACTTTTCAGAGTTAAAACACATCCTGAAAGGTAATATGGAATTTTAGGTTTGGAGGAAACATCTTCAAAACGATGAAATATAAAAAATGTTTCTCATATAAAATATGATACATAATTAACATTCTTAAAAATTGTATAATCAAATTTTGTAATAATTAGATGTTTTGCAAAATTTCCAACCACCATTAATTAATTCTGAAAAACGAACACTTTTGTTACAACATAAATTAAAGAATTTTTCAAGTTACATACACCCATATGCAATAAAGTTGGGTTTCTGAACTAGCATTTTTGGAAAATACACTGTACACAATGTGTTGTCAGTGTATTTTCAACATACATTGGAGACTCAATTATACGGACCTCAGCTTCGTGATTATCTGGATCATCACCCAAAAGCAAATATCTTTGGCACTATCCGCTCAAATAATCTCTGTCTCTATGTTTCACTATTGTTTGAGTTAGATGATGCAGGTTACATTATTGTTTGGGTTAGACAGTTGCCAATTGTTACACTGCTGCGCTGTTTCACATCTGTCCTTAAAAATGTCAAAGAGCAAGAGAGTGGTGTTACTGCTTAAAAATAAAATGGTATGAAAGGGTAGCTTAGTCATGGTGGTAAAGACGACAGTTTCAGATCATATTGAATGATGGTATTGTTGCAAATGTACTGCAGGCAAATGAACAGCAGGTAATGCAAAAAGATGAGACAGTAGAAAATGTAGATCCAGAAAATGATGTAGGACCATCTCATCATCTCATCTCATGTGGAAGCATTTCAAGCCCTGGAAACAGCTTTCAAATGCTTAAAAAAAAAAAAAAAAAAAAAAAAAAAAAAAAAAAAAAAAAAAAAAAAAAAAAAAAAAAAACCAGTGTGAATGTACTACAATTAACCTGAGTTTGTGGTGTAGCAGGAATGAATATAAAAAAATGTTTATGTCTACTAACAGTTGCCAAATATATTAAACAAAATTAAACTACAGAGACTGTCCTATGTGACTTCTGTTAAGTATTTCATTATTATATGGTTGCGGTATTTTAGTAATTTTAAGATGATACGTAAGTACATACGAAAATCTCTCTCTTAACTTATTGATGAACAATGATTTTTGATTGATTTTAATAAGTTTAATTTGTTTTTGTTGTTGCAAATAAACACCTGACATTATGTTCAAAAATGTGTTCAAATGTGTGAGAAATCTTATGGGACTTAACAGCTAAGGTCATCAGTCCCTAAGCTTACACACTACTTAACCTAAATTATCCTAAGGACAAACACACACACACCCATGCCCGAGGGAGGACTCGACCTCCACCGAGACCAGTCGCGCAGTCCATGACTGCAGCACCTAAGACTACTCGGCTAAATCCCTAACATTATGTATTAACCCTACAAGGATAACCATATGACAACACGCGCACCTAAAATATTGCCATACACAAGTGAAATCAAAACATTCATTACTATTCTAGTTATTTATTTTATTTCTGTTTGTTTCATGAGCTGCAGCCATTAGTGTACAATCAATTCTCTTTGTGAACACTAACTGATGTAGTGAAATATGCCTCATACAAATCATGACATTTTAAGGCTCACCAGTGGCAATTTGAAATCTTGCTGAATTTAGATTTATATTGTCTTCTCCATCATGTATATTACATGAAGAAATTTTGTTAATTTTATGCACATGGTGTTAAAAAACACTATGTTTTATGCAGCTCCTAACATGTTATCATTATTGCAATTATTTTATATCATAATAATGAGTTATTTATAATTTGCAATTATAAAATACACATATTTAAATGGTAAACAAAAAAAATCCATGAATGTAAAAAAAAAAAAAAAACATTTAAAATGTAAAACAAACATAGATAAAAGAAATAATTGGAATTATAATGACTCTTTCAATATTTTAATTTGGTATGTTGAAAATATTTTGGTAGCACATTGTGTATAGCATATTATCCAAAAATGGTATTTAAGAAATCGGCTTCAATACACAGGGATGTATGTGGCTTGAAAGCTTCATTAATTTATGTTGTAATAGAGTTTTTCATCTTTCAAAATTAATGAATGGTGGTGGGGTACTTTGCAAAATTGTAAATTTTTACACAGGCTGATTATACAGTTTTCAAGAATGTTAATTATATACCATCTTTTATAAGAGAAACATTTTTTATATAACATCGTTTTGAAGATATTCCCTCTAAACCTATAATGCCAAATTATCTTTCAGGATGTGTTTTACCCCTGAAAAGTGACACGGGGGTGGGGGAGGGGGGGGCGTGAGGGGGGTGGGGGGGCATTGCATTATTTTGGCCCATCTACGCACCTGCCAAGTTTCATCAAGATCGTTCATTGACACTTGGAAATGTTCCCTTGTAATTAATCATCAACGCAGTCATGTAGATGCAATATGTCTTTACTTCTGAAAAGCATTTGGCTCAGTACAACAACACTTTTTAATGGAAGTACGATCATATGGATATATAGCTAAATTTGGTATTGGACTGAGGATTTCCTGGTATGAAGGACACACCATGTTATCTTGGACGCAAAGTCATAGCAGATGTAGTAGTAACTTTGGGTGTGTCCTAGGGAAGTATGTTGGGACCCTCACTGTTTATGTTGAATATTAATGACCTTGCAGACAATATTAATACTAATGCTGAACTTTTGCAAATGAAGTAGCTATCTATAATGAAGCACTGTCTGGAAAAACAAATTGCACAAATATTCAGTCAAATTTTGATATGATTTCAAAAGTGGGGTAAATTGCATTAAATGTACAGTAATGTGAAACTGTATACTTGACTAAAAAAAAAGAGAAGAAGAAAAGCATAGTATATTATGACAACAACATTGGTCAACTCGCACAAACACTGCAGTATAACCATCCGTAGGGATATAAATTATTACACAGTCTCATGTCAAATGCAAAGCAAGTGGCAGATTTTGGTTCATTGGCAAGATGCTGTGGAAAATGCAGTAAAAGAAAAAAAAAAGTCCATCATGCGTCCAGCTTAATGTACTGGTGAAGTGCACAGGGCCTATACCAAATATAACAAACAGGGGATATCTAACATGTATAAAGAAGGGCAGCACATGTGAACACTGATTTGTTTGACCCATGGGAAATGAATCCAAAGACACAACAAAAACCCGTCAACTGACAACACTTAAAGTCATATCACTTATACTGTGAAAACCAACTTAGAGGGTTTCACAAACCATTATTAAGTGAGGACTCTAGAAACATATTACAGCCCCACCTGTACTGCTTTCATATAGACTACAAAGACAAGACTAATTAATGGGCCCACAAAGGCATTCTGGCAATCATTCTTACTGCACTTCATATGTGAATGGAATGGGAAAAAGCACTAATAACTAATGCCGTGGGAAGTACCCTTTGCTATGTGCTCCACAGTTGTTTGCTGAATAAAGATGAAGAAGTGATTAAAAGTACAGCATAATTTTGCATCTTCATAGTCCCTTTTATACACTGGTACAGGTTTATCGTGTGTCACCAGTTGAATAGCAGTAATATGCGAAAGAGGGAAAATTTTCATGACTCTTTACAGTAGATGTGTACACCTTCTGCGAGAAAGAGAGAGAGAGAGAGAGAGAGAGAGAGAGAGAGAGGGGGGGGGGGAGGGGGAGGGGGGGAGAGAGAGAGAGAGAGAGAGAGAGAGAGAGAGAGAGAGAGAGAGAGAGAGAGAGAGAGAGAGAGGGGGGGGGGGGGAGAGAGAGAGAGAGAGAGAGAGAGAGATGTGGTTATCCGTCAGTAAACAAAGTAATGCACACCCCTTTGCAACGCTTCAGCTACTTGGGCCATAGTTAGACTAAATACTTCAGAACAGATCCATACAGCATGGCAGATCATATTTGTAATGTCACTCTCACATTCCTGGATACTAATTCAACATTAAACAACAACCAGAAGGCTAATACAGCAACCAATTCATGTTAGTAAGTACCCACATTTACAGCTTTCTTTGGAGGCCAAATTTGTCATGGTTATTATGGTAAGTATAAATTGAAGGGAACAGTATGTTTCTGGGCTCTTTATTACAATGTGAGCCCTTGGAAGTTAGAGAGTAAGGCTACTCCTTTCCCCCGTACAATATCTCACAGCATATCTTTATGGAATGTACTGGGTGTTTTTGAGAAGCTTTTGCACTGATTAAACAAATATCCATGATTGACAGCTTGGCATTTCTTAAAATTCTCTCTCCCCCCTCCTGCCCCTCCCTTTATTCTTCTTCTTCTTCTTCCAACAAATATCAGTAAGACAACTGGCATGGCTGGTTGGTTGGTTGGTGAACAGGTACTCTGTCCAGCCAGGGACCAGGGAGGAGCTGGGGACCATCAAAGGCAGAAATTGTGATGAGCAGGACATCCCCCATCACTCACCAGAGGTTCCCCACCCGACAATATGCAGTAAACACTAGTAACATGGACAGGGCAAGAGAAGCACAGGAAAATAGAGGAAGAACACCAAGTCAGACAGGACACACAAGAAAGGGAAGAAGAGCAAAAGAACAGGTAGGGCAAGTACTGGGGCAGACTGCCAAGCCCCAATAGCCGCTGCTTGGTCAGGGCAGCAGAGGCAACAGGATGTCCTGCGAACTCTTAAATGGACCGACAAGATTGAGACACCCTCCCTTAGAGAGAGTGATAAAAACCTCTTTTACGAATAAACCGTAAAAACAGGTCAACTGCTGAGGCATCATCTGCTAACACGAGGGGTATCGAGTTAGGAAGTCCACTGCATGCTAATGGGCACCACAGTGACAATGGGGCAGATCCTCGTGACGGAGGAGATGAACATGACTCAGCCAAGTATGGCTGATATGGAGCAGGCAAAGGACAATGGAGCCCTTATGATAAGACTCACATGGAGGACCCCCACAAATTTGTGGTCTCCATTATCATCCGTAGTTTGTTCAGCAACATCAAACTACGCCATTTCGTACTCCAAATTCTTAGAACATGACAGCATAACACCGACTGAAGGTCCGGTGTCGGAATAACAATCTCAAGAGGCAGCTTGCTGGTAGCTAGCTTGGCCAACATGTCAGCGAATCATTCTCCAGGATCCCAACGTGACCTCGGGTCCAGACAAAAACTACCAAGCATCCACATCACTCGAGGGCAAAAAGGGAATTCTGGATAATCAGAAACAAGGGATGGCGAGGTTCATACAGGTCAAGACTCGTAAATTGCTCAAGCAGTCACTACGGATCACGGCAGACTCACTGATGTAGAAACGGATATGTTCAAGAGCACAAGAAGTGGCTACAAACTCTGCAGTGAAAACACTGCCAGCATTCAGGAAGGAGAGGGGTTCATTACATCCCGTACAAACATAAGAAAAGCCAGTGTGACCAGCAACCATTGAGCCATCAGTATGGACTACTTCTGAACACCCAAACACGCCAAGAATGGAGAATAATTGATGGCAGAGAGCCTCATGATAAGCAAAGTCTTTTGGACCTTGTAATAGGCAAAGACACAGCTGTGGACAGGGGATGCACCACAGAGGTGCAGGCCCAGAGAAGAGGTGGGAGAGGGGAAATCTGGAGTTCTGAAAAAAAGGGACTGTATGTGAATCTTAATCCCAGACCTGGGTCGTCATTTTGGGAAGCAGATCTCTGTATCTGGAAAGAGGAGATGGTGCTCCACAGAGCAGGGTATGCATAACACATAAGCAATCAGCTATTGTTGGTGCAGAACCTGCAGCGGTGGGACCCCTGACTCCACTAGGAGGCTGATCTCAGGGCTAGCCCAGAAGGTGTCAGATGCCCGCCATACCCCACAATGGGAAGATGATCCCGAGCCATATGTGAGACTCCCATAATCTAGATAGACTGGACCAATGCTTTGTAGAGCAGTAGCAGAGTAGAGCAGTCGGTGCACCTGTTGATATTGCTGAGGCACAGAAGAGCGTTGTGACTGAAAGGTCTGCTTTAGTCGATGAAGATGGGAAAGCCACGTCAACTGGGCATCAAAACACCAGTCCCAAAATAGCGATAGGAGTCCACCATATTGAGTGGTTTGCCATCAAGGTACAGATACGAATGTCGATGCACTGCACAGCAACAACAAAAATGAGCAACACAGGTATTGGCAGTCGAAAATTGGAAGCCACGACAGGGTGTATACGTGGACAAGGAAAAAAAATTCCCAGATTTCCTGGAAAAAATTAATTTTCTCCCATCTGAAAATACACCTTTTCCATGTTAAGTGGCAGTATACTTTCCCACGGAACTGTAAAAGTTATAAATCCTTTGAATGGCTATGGTTTTGTACACCGGCATTGAATTTCTCAGCACTATAGAAAACGAAACTCAGGAGGGGGCAAAAAAACCCGTTTTGGAAAGATCTTTGATGTGTACCAACATGTACACTGCATATTTTCGTACTACGAAAGTATAAATGCGCATTTCACCAAACACCACATGTTAATTTCCGAAGCATTGAAATCGAGATTGCGATGCACTTTTGTAAGCCAGTCACAGCTCATGTTACGTGATCTTGCCACCCGATGACAGCGGATATTCAGAGCATAGGACACGTGATGTAGTCAGCCAACAGGAACTTCGCTTTTAAGTGGCGCGAACACACAAATAGGAAAAGTTAATGGTTTAAATTAATATACACAGTGTTGCTACATGAAAAGCAAAGAAATGATAATTAAATCATGACCTTATGCTGTGGGAGGCATTGATATACAACATTGGGGACAATTGAAAATGTGTGCCCCGACCAGGACTCGAACCCAGGATCTCCTGCTTACATGGCAGATGCTCTATCCATATGAGCCACCGAAGGCACAGAGGACGCTCCCCGTGAGACCCACATTCCCAACATGTTCGAAATAACAGATACCATCTCCATATACATAGTCAGGGCTAACCAGCCACTGACCTCCTCCTCCTGTGCTGATGCACACACATTGCCCAAACTCTTACGGGACTCTGTCAGATTGTCTACCACGAGTAATGAGTGTAGTGGGAAGGGTCACTATGAATGTAGTGTGTGGACATCAAGTTCGGAATGTGGGTCTCACGACGAGCACGCAAGGCATAAATCCCTGCAGTCGTACTATCCTCTGTGCCATTGGTGGCTAAGATGGATAGAGCATCTGCCATGTAAGCAGGAGATCCAGGGTTTGAGTCCCGGTCGGGACACACATTTTCAACTGTCCCCGTTAATGTATATCAACGCCTGCTGACAGCGTAGGGTCTTGATTTACTTATCATTTCCTTCTATAGTGCTGCATGGTCACCAATGGTATCTGTTCTTTCGGACATGTCCGAAAGAACAGATACCATCTCCATTTATAATGAAAAGCAAAGTTTTCATGTATAATATTGGTCTCTTAAGATTTGTGGGGATGTAGAACCACTGGCTCATCCCACAATAATATTGCTACCCTACTGCAGTGAGAACAACTGTATCTTTACCAGATCAGTTCTCTGTAGTACATGCTCTATGCTACACGCATTGTGTATATGCTGCGAGGATAAAAGTATTCATAGTATGTGATGGGAGTGCGAGTTATTATTTATCATCGTAATTACTACACCGGCTCTCCACTGTCTGTAGATTAAGAAGCTCCAAGAGACGCTAAGCTTTCACACATAATGTTGATCTCTTTTGCAGGGCTCGAAATTCTTCTTAATAGCTTGTCCTCAAAGAGTTGATTTTTAAATGAGAGTCAAACGCTCTGTGATTTAAGAAATCAGTTTCAGTAGTTGCCAGAGAGAGCCGGATAACAGGCGTCATGGTTCTTGCACAGCTACGATGACGTAGGAAGCCCGTATGTTTGTACGTGTAAGACATTTAAAGATCTTACATTGTGCCATAAAAGAAACAAGACATCAGAGGATACTCCAAGAGCATTGGAATTTCGTGAACCATATTACAACGCATAATTCGGTTTATAGTGCACATTTGCATGTCCAGATTTCCAATGAAGTAAGCCTTGACCTGACATTAAGCTTTCAGTGCAAGTTTTCTTGGACTAATAGTACTGTATTATCTCATGTTTGTTCTTTATTATGGCATAATGCCATACATGCTAGAACACGAAAACGTGCACATGAAATGCAGCGAACAGTTGAAACTAGCCAGTAGCATGGAAATAAACACTTCGTTTCAAATAAATTGACTGCCTCATCAGAAAAGATTAATAAAAGCCAAATCTCCTTAGCAAACAGACAAAAATAACTTCATTGTTCTGAAAGACGATTAATGCTTGACTGTCAGGAATGTGCAAATAAAATAAGACCTGAAACTAATAATATTTTAGCCCTCCGTAATTATGTGAATGTATTTTAATTCACTCGAAACGGCAAAATCATGGGTCATGTGGAGACTACCCACCTCCCCACTACAACTCAGACTGCTCCGCGCATCTGCCCCGGATCTACGATATTTCTGAACCCCCGACCCAAGCGGTTGAGATAGAATGCCAAAAATTTTAAAAATCAACTTTTCAAAAATGTTCATATTGTAACGCACATCTTTCTGAACAAACTCATACATAAAACACACATGTTTGAGGAAATGTAAGACGTGATATTTGGCCTTCAGCATGCCAAAGTGCAGTGCCACGCCTCTTCACACAGCGTTCTTCTATTGCCTGTCACTGCATTTCGCTCTGTGGAATTCAAACATGTATATTTTGTAATGGATGTCATCAAACTATATTCATGACAATGGGAATTAAAATATCCTGTGGTGCCTCTCCTGCTCCCAGTCGGCCTGTCACTCTTAAAAAAGGAAAAGGAAATACAAATAGTACGCAAGACTGGTGTAATTTCTAGATCTGATTATGTCTATTTTGTCACTGTCTGCTAGATGAAACAAAATAAGCCTGTCTAATATTGCAACAGCTGTAACACACACCAAATAAATGAGACTATTTGGCACATTTTTATAGCCTGACAGAATGTAATTCACGAAGTACCAATATCAGATGCCTATTAGACATACTAATATCAAAAAGCTTTATGTTAGGAAATAGTTTCACATTTCATTCATAAGCTCCAGCTTCTCAGGCACAAGATTGAAAAACAGTAGTACAAAATTTTTGTGTAAATTTGGAATCGTCATATCCTTCCATAATTTGTGTGATGTCCCTGTTTCTTCTCTTTCCTCATTCCAATGAACAATTCTGTCACCACTAATTCTGTAACTATTCCTACCAGTGTTAAGACTCGTTCTCTGGTTAGCTTCACTCACCCTGCCACAATCAGCAGTTTAGTTATCCTGAATTTATTCTCTGCTTAGGCATTATTACATGTCCGTACAACATGTTTTACGCGCTACTCCCAGAATTGAACTTAAGTGGCTGCTAGCTGGGGACTGTACACTAGTTAAGTGTAGTGATCTGGCCAAAACTTTTCTGTCAAAATTTCATTTTCTTGGACACACCGAGTAGATAATGTGTAATCTTTCTTAACTGTTATTCCTGTTCGTCGTTTATTTGCACTCTGGTAGTCTTAAATCTACGGATTTCGCTAGTAATTATAACAAAGCTGATCATTCGTAAACCTCGTCAACCACATAACAAACAGTGATTGGCATTCGCCTGTTTGGCTTTATTCCACTCAGCTCGTATAGCCCTGTCCCGTTTTGCCTGCAGGAAAGTTTATTTCTAGATGCAACAGAGATTCCTCTGGCAGAAACATCACATACACTACGCATGCATTCAAAAATCCATTTATTATTCATTCAGAAATCAACTTGGAATACATTCAAAAATGTTAAGAAATCAACAGCGATACGTTTCAAAATCATATGAATAATCCATAGACCAACGCGCGCTGGATGCTACATGCTTTGTGAAACAAGGTTTTTTTCCCTTAAGAATGTGAATTTGTCCCCCCCCCCCCCCCCTTCCCCAAAATTGCCCCTTGGGGCAGACATCCCGGTTTGCCCCCGCCCCCCCCCCACCCCCACCCCAAGGCCCCTAGATCCGGGCTTGGTGCGCGTGAGTGAATCTGGCAGCTTGGGTGTGCCAGTAAAATTTTTACGGGTGGTATCTGGCTGCTTGCTGCTACTGCTTATACAGCTAACAGACACACTTCAGTAGTCAGAAGCGGGTGAAGGTACTACTCATACACGACTCGACTGCGCATGCGCATGAGCCCGCTCGCAACTGCTCAAACAAATGTAATGTAAACAATAATGCTGTTGTTATAAAGCATTGCATAGTCTTCCTAAAGCCTTTGACACATTTTGTTGGTGGCAGACGCTTGTATGAGCACTGTGTTTTGTTGTTGTATGTGGCGCATTTCCTTTGCAACTGAAGTTTTACTTTCGTAATTTCTCTCGTTCATGCTATATTGCCACAGTATTATTCTGTAGTAACGGGGTACAGTAATATCCTTTGTTAGAGTATTTAAGCGTTAGTTTCTTACTGTGATTAAGCGTTAGTTTATTTTCTACAAGCCATGAACTTAACTTTTGTCATGAGCTGCACTGTTTGAAACTGAGCCAGTGTTGCACTCAGCATCCTTTACTATCAAGCTAGTATCATCAGCAAACACAAATATTTTAGAATTACCCGTACTACTAGAGGGCATATCATTTATATAAATAAGGAACAGGAGTTGTCCCAATACTGGTCCTTGGGGCACCCTCCAATTTGACCGTACCCCACTCAGATCCCAAATCATAGCCGCTCTCAACACTGTGAATAATGACCTTTTGCTGTCTGTTGTTAAAGTAAAAGGTGAACCAATTGTGAGCTACTCCCCGTATTCCATAATGGCCCAACTTCCGGCGTAATATTTTGTGATCAACACAATCAAACGCCTTAGTTAAATAAAAAAAAAATATTCGTAGCCTTCAAAACTTTGTTTAATTCATCCAGTACCTCATACAGAAGAGAGAATATAACATTTTCAGTTGTTAAACGACTTCTAAAGCCGAGCTGTACTTTTGATAGCATATTGTGTGATATAAAATGATCAATTATCCTTTCATACACAGCCTTTTCAATCACTTTAGCAAATACTGATGGCATAAAAATTGTCTGCATTATTCCTTTCTCCCTTTTACAACTGAGTACTTCAGATGTTCAGGAAACTGACCTTTCTTAAAGGAAAAATTACAAATATGGCTAAGTACCACACTAACATGTGCAGCACAGTACTTTAATATTCTGCTAGGCACTCTATCATATCCATGAGAGTCCTTAGTCTTCAATGATTTAATTACTGACTCAGTCTCCACCTTGTCAGTATCACAGAGGAGTATGTCAGACATCAATATTGGAAAGGCATTTGCCAAGAGTGTTGTATGATTCCCTGTGGAAACTAAATTTTTATTTAATTTACCAGCAATTCTCAGAAAATAATTGTTAAATACTTTACATATATCTGACTTATCAGTAACAGAAATATTTTTACTACAAAGTGATTTTATAATGTCAGCTTTGTGCTGCTGACCAGACAATTCCTACACAACCGGCCATTATTGTTTTAGTTTTATCCTGTGAATTAGCTATTTTATTTGCATACCATATACTCTTTGCCTTCCTAATAAGCTACTGTAGCTTGATTGTCACTACTTGTAACATTTTCTACTTGTAACGTTTTGATACAATTCCCACTTTGTTCTACATGATATCCTTATCCTGCTAGGCAGCTACCCAGGCTGCCTTTTACTGTTAGTACCCTGTTTAGAAATTTCTATTGGAAGGCAACTCTCAAAGAGCATGAGAAATGTTTTAATTCTGTTCAATCCATGCTGATCTCTCTCCTCCCACTTTCATACAGGTCACACTTCCATGTTATATTTCCCTTTTTCTCCAAATAATCTGTTTTGCTACTCCTCTTTTCTCCAGGGCTTTCCACGCTTGGCTTCTACATACACTATCATACGCTTTTTCAATGTCCAGGAAGGTCATTAGTAGATCTATTCCATATTCATAGTGCTGTTCCTGCAGTTGTCTTAGAGCAAAAATTAGATCCACCACAGACCTTCCTGTTCTGAAGCCATGTTTCTCTTCTCTCATTCTTCCTTCTAATTTTGCCCGATTTCGTACTTCCATAATTTTGTCAAAAATCTTTGCACAATGACTCTGTCAATGTTATCCCCTGATAGTTCTTGTGCTCTTTTCTATTTCCCTTCTTAAAGATAGGGACAATTATTCCCTTCTTCCAGTCTTCTGGAATCATCTGTCTCCACACAATTTTCATTACTCAATATAACCACTGTATCCCCACCTCTCCTGCTGCTTTCACCATCTCTACTCTTAGCTCATCCAGACCTGGTGACTTCCCTCCGTTCATCTTGCCCAATGCCTCTTCCACTTCTCCCCATGTAAGGTTTTTTTCTATTTGCTGTTCCTCCTCTTTTTTCTTCTCGGCTTGTTCCTCCTCATACAGGTCTCCATTCGCGTTCAGGAGCTCTTGAAACTACTCCTTCCAAATTTTCTTGAGTACCTCCTTATTCTCTACATCTTGTACACTGTTGTTCAACATAGAGCATAATCTATGGTACCATTCTTCCTCTTACTTTTAATCATCCCATATAACACCTTTTCTGAACCTTCACTATCCTCCTCCATCATTCTGGTCCACTCTTCCACCCACTTTCTTCTTTCCTTTGTCACCACTCTTTTTGCTTCTTTTTTTCTTGCCGGATACTCTTCTCTTGTCTTGTCTCTACTGTTCTCTTCTGGAACCATACCCTAAAGGTTCTATTCTTCCCCTGTACTATATCCTTTGTTTTATCATTCCACCAGGGTGTTTCTTTCCATCTCTTTTTGTTGCTTGTCTTCCCATATATTGCTTCAGCCACACTAAGTAACATTCCCTTGAATCTACCCACTCCTCTTCTACCTTTTTTGGTTCATCCTTTGGGATGCTTTCCTTTACTACTTGTAGGTATTGTGGCCTGCTTTCTTCCTCCTTCAACTTCCATACCCTTGTATGTCTTTCCTGGTTTTCTGTTCCTTTATTATCCTTAGGCCCTCTCAGGTTCATGACCCGCAAACGGTGGTCGCTATCCAAGGCCTCTGATGGTATTACCTTAATATCAATGACGTTCCTATTAATCTCACAATCTTACAGGAAGTAGTCAACTATCGACTTTCTCTTTAAGTCTTGACTGCACCAGGTAATCTTGTGGCTCTCCCTTTTCCTGAACCAAGAGTTCCCAACCAGCAAGCCATTCCTTTGACAGAACTCCAACAGTCTTTCACCTTCCAGATTTTGGCAGCCCCAACCCTCTGGTCCAAGCACACTTTTGCAGCCTTGTATTTCTCTTCCAACATTGGAAGTAGATGTGTAAATAAATAAAATAAAAGCGAAGGCAAAAGTTAAAGGTAACAGGTGGAGGCAGTCGAATTTCTGTCGGGCCTCAGAGTAGGATAGATAGTCAAGAGTTTTGAATTTCTGAATTTTCCTTTCATTTTTATAGTTCAGCCAATCTGGTGAGTGAGGAGAATGTGGGCCAGAACAGTTCACATACTTGGGCAGTGTGGTGCAAGGGCTCCCCACATGGAGATGACGGCCGCAGTCACCAGAAATAGGAGTCATCTCACATCGCAAAGACATGTGACCAAAACAGAAACAGCACATGGGAGATGGGATATAGGGCTTCACATCACAAGGTAAACCATAACTTTTACTTTTTCCAGAAGGGTGTCGCCCTCAAAAGACAGGGTGAAAGTGCCAGTATTGACACAATCATCCTTTAAACTTCTATGGACTCACCAGATGAAATGAACACCATGGCATGCCAGATTAGTCCTGAGTTCCCCATTAAAGTGAAAAAGAAGGTCTATGTAGCAAATAATGCCCTGTGTCATATTTGAGGGCTGGTGAGGACCAATGATCACCAGAATGTCTCCTGGCATTCACAAGCACAAAGGGAAGCTGATTAACTGGCAGACGAGGTTTTAATCAGTAGCGAACCTGATCGCATCTTACTAAGGGAATCAGCTTCAGCAAAATTATCTTCAGTGTGTTCTCCAAAAAAAAAGAGAAGTTTGGTAAGTGGTGGAGGCTCCACGTCTATCCTGGAACAACCAATTAACAGAGAAAGGGTTTCGTCCCAAGGAGTTGGGCCTACCCCTCCTCCCAGGGAGGAAGCAAAATAGGAGCACAGAGAGAACTGTTCCTATCTGAAGAGACAGCTACAAAAGAGTGGCCAGAAGTGTGGAGCTTAGCACTGGTACCACCCATTCCGATCAGGGGCTCACCTTATGGGCACCACTCAGCTGCATCAAGAGCCACCTGTCATGGCATTCACTGCTGTAAGTCCCAATGTCTCAAAAAGATGAGCAACCATTCCCAGGCACACACAAGGCAGTGACAGGTACGAGAAATATGGTCTCTGTACTGCCATAGGGGCTAAGCCAATGAGTACACCACAAGGACTGGCTATTGTGCTGGTGAGCTTGTGGAGTATGTGCACACACACTCGTGTGTGTGTGTGTGTGTGTGTGTGTGTGTGTGTGTGTGTGTGTGTTTTTTTGTGGAGGCTATGGCAATGAAGGAATTGGGGGGGGGGGGGGGGGGACAAAAGAGGTGTGGGAGACCCATTCCCCAAGATACTAGAGAGGGAGCTATTGTCCAATGGCTCACACTACGGGAACAATTTAGAAAGGGGGGTCAACTCCCAACTCCAAGGAGGGCCAAACCATTTAATAACATAAAAAAAAAAGAAAAACAGAGTGGGAATGCGACACAAGACCACACAGGAATAGCAGAACCGAGGCAATAGCAGGGTTGTTGTACAGGGAAACACTGAGGGAGGCAAAAGGGGTAGGAGCTAGGATGGGAATGAGTGGATGTGATGAAGAGAATGGAGGCTAGGACAGAAGAGATGCTGCAATAGCTCGGGGCCCCATATGTGCCACACACACATCCCACAAAAGAGCTGTGGGCTTCCTGGAGGGCTGACAACAAATATACCTACAGCTAGATTTGTAGGATCATTTCACATTCAATTAGGCTGGAACATATTCTTAAACATATGACATTCTAACTGATTCTAGTGACTGATCACCAATCACAGTCAAACTATACTGAGTTTCCATCATCAATTTATGTGCATTACATTACTTTATGAACACCGAGTATTTTGTAGCTAATCCTCTTCAAGTCTTTCTTAAGATTGTTACAAAGTCATGAGAATGCGTTATCCCTGTACTTCACTGCATTGTCTGAAAACAGCCTCAATGAGCTAAAAACATTGTATGTCAAGTTGTTGTTGTAACAAGACTATCACACCTTTTTGAAGTATACAACAGGCAGCATTTGCTTTTGAGAATTCCTCCCCTGAAGAACAACACACTGTGTCTTGTTGTTATGAAGTTTTCAATTGCATGACAAACATGTCCTAATATTTAGTATGCTTTTGGAGAAGTGAATTTAATCCACAGACTAAGTTCATGTAGGACCAAAACTTCGTAGAGTTTTTGTGAACTTGACAGGTAAAAAATTTCTATCAAATTTAGAGCTACCTTTGTAATTGTAGTACCATTCTGACATTATTATTGATCCTTGGTGGGTCCTGCCTATTCCTCATTATACTGTACAGCAATATCTTACCTAGAAGAAAACCAACAATACTTCTGAATTTGATGTCATAGATAATTTACTTTCTCCTCCCCAGAGCTAATTTTCTTGTCTCCTTGCTAGACAGAAATACTGTGTTATTTTCATAATTTTTTGTTCCATCTGAGCATCCAGTGATGCTACAGTAGCCTTGCAGTTGCTGAATCTTATCGCTACATTCACTGAAGTGATATGTTCAAGCATTGTTGCCAGCTGTTTTAACACATTTTCCTGACTACTGGGATGTCTCACCAAATGCTCAAAAGGGTTTTTGGAAAGTACAGTGAATGTAATATCGACATCATCTTCCCTCCACATGGTTTTAAACAAGTTTGTCACCCAGGGATTGAAATCTTTCTTAATCACTTAAGCATGATCAGAGACTTTATGTACAACATTTTTCATGGTTTCTCTTTATGTGATCCTAGAACTTCAATACCAGAAGGTGTGGCCAGTAGAAACACCAATTATTATTTTTTGCATCATCTTTGATTCTTTCCTCAACCCAGATTATCTTGCATTCTGACAATACTTATCTCATTACACACTGTTGTGTGCCTCAGGGCAATAAATATGCCACTACCATTCATGTCCAGACAATCTTTTAGTACATATTCCATTCAGAGTTTTAAGATTTCATTTCCTTCAATTACGGTTTTCACACGGCTTTCTGTGTCAAATTCCAGGACCTAAACTAGAAATTTTCTGCAGCTCTTACACTGAGGTGAAAAAAGTCATGGGATACCTCCTAACATCCTGTGAGACCTCTTTTGCCCAACATAGTGCAGCAATTCAACGGGGCACAGATTCAACAAGTCGTTGGAAGTATCCTGCAGCAATGTTGAGCCATTCTGCTGCCAAAACCATCCGCAACTGTGAAAGTATAGCCAGTGCAGTATTTTGTGCACGGACTGACCCCTCGATTATGTCTCAAACGTTTGATGGGATCCATGCCGTGTGATATGGATGTTTCGGTTTTGTTTTGCTTTGCTTTAGGGTGCAAAAAACAACTGGGGGTCATATGCACCCAAGTCAAAACTGTAGAACACAAAGGCAGAGAAGAGTTAAAAAACGACTATACGTCAGTCCCAATGCTACTCGCCATGTGGCGGGGGTGCTGGGTCACAGATGGGCACAACGGGGAGACTGTCACAAATGAAGCTTTCAGTCAGTGTGGCCTTTGTCAAGGGTGGATGACTGACGGACGGATGCACGCACATGTATGCCCACTCACACTCACGCGCACACCCACTGGCGCGCTTGTGGGCACTCGCACAGGTGTGGCCCACACACACGACCGTGTGCGTGTGTGTGATGCATTTGTGTGTGTGTGTCACTGACAAAGGCCTTACTGGCCGAAAGCTTTATTTATTTGTCACAGTCTCTCCGCTATATGGGGAATGGAAACTTCCCTTTTCATAATGTTGAAGGACAATATATTATTGATGACGAGAGTCTCTCTTATGTGTATCTGTCATTAAACTTATGGAAAAATGCTACAAACTTCTGCCGCAACCTAATATTTTTCCAAGAATGACTTAAGCAGCCATTGGACGTTAGGCCATTCCAAGCAGTGATTCCCACATATCAATGGTTGTTATTTATTCCAGCTACTTATCATCATTCATTTAATCTAACAACAATAGTCACATCCCTGTACTATATTTTGATTCTCTGAATGACTACTTACATTTCATTATGTCTCTATATTGGGGGGTAAGAGTAATTTGTCTGTATGCAAGACATTCAGTGGCGTGCCCATTCACAGGAAGATAGCGACTAGCTCATTTATAGTCAAGTGAGCAACAATACAATTGGATAATGAGTGAGCGAGTGAATGAATGTTTTTCTCTCAGATTTACCACACTAAATTTCCAGAATTATACTTGCTGCACATATACCAGAAAGGAAAGCTGTACCGAGTAATATCATAGCGGCATTGTAAGATGTTGACAGTTTTGCGCTGTTAGGTTTGCAGTACAGGATGCTTTAATTTGGTTGGGCATACAAAAATTCAACATTTAGTTACTGGCTGCGGGAATTCCACAGGCAGATGGTAGATGTACTGCAACCACATGCACAGCTCTACCGAGGTGCAGTCTATCCATGCTTCATGAATGATAACTGTCCACTTTGAGCCAAACTGATGGATAATTTTCTCACAAGCAGCATATTCACCAATTGGATTGCCCAGTAGAGTCTGTAGGTGTGTATCCTGTAGGGTATACACATGATACATCAAGAAGCTATCAAGCTAGTTCACTGTGACGTAGGACTGTTACAGGCGGCACAGTTGTTTCTTCAGAATGAAATCTGTACCAAATAGAACTTTTGAACCATTCAGAGCATTTTTCCATCTGTAAGTTTTATTGTGGAAAATATTTTCTAATTGTTATCCTTTTTTCCTCTAACAAGAAGTTTCAATTACAGAACATTTATTGTTGGATATTTCGAACAGTGTTACATGGAAAATATCTTGTAATTAAGCTCTACTTCATTCCACAACTGTTCTGGTATCCCACTCACAAAATTTCTTCATCGTTGTTGTTGTTGTTGCGGTCTTCAGTCCTGAGACTGGTTTGATGCAGCTCTCCATGCTACTCTATCCTGTGCAAGTTTCTTCATCTCCCAGTACCTACTGCAACCTACATCCTTCTGAATCTGTTTAGTGTATTGATCTCTTGGTCTCCCTCTACGATTTTTACCCTCCACGCTGCCCTCCAATGCTAAATTTGTGATCCCTTGATGCCTCAAAACATGTCCTACCGATCCCTTCTTCTAGTCAAGTTGTGCCACAAACTTCTCTTCTCCCCAATCCTATTCAATACCTCCTCATTAGTTACGTGAGCTACCCACCTTATCTTCAGCATTATTCTGTAGCACCACATTTCGAAAGCTTCTATTCTCTTCTTGTCCAAACTGGTTATCGTCCATGTTTCACTTCCATACATGGCTACATTCCATACAAATACTTTCAGAAACGACTTCCTGACACTTAAATCTATACTCAATGTTAACAAATTTCTCTTCTTCAGAAACGATTTCCTTGCCATTGCCAGTCTACATTTTATATCCTCTCTACTTCGACCATCATCAGTTATTTTACTCCCTAAATAGCAAAACTCCTTTACTACTTTAAGTGTCTCATTTCCTAATCTAATCCCCTCAGCATCACCCGATTTAATTTGACTACATTCCATTATCCTCGTTTTGCTTTTGTTGATGTTCATCTTATATCCTCCTTTCAAGACACTGTCCATTCCATTCAACTGCTCTTCCAAGTCCTTTGCTGTCTCTGACAGAATAACAATGTCATCGGCGAACCTCAAAGTTTTTATTTGTTCTCCATGGATTTTAATACCTACTCCGACTTTTTCTTTTGTTTCCTTTACTGCTTGCTCAATATACAGATTGAATAACATCGGGGAGAGGCTACAACCCTGTCTCACTCCTTTCCCAACCACTGCTTCCCTTTCATGCCCCTCGACTCTTATAACTGCCATCTGGTTTCTGTACAAATTGTAAATAGCCTTTCGCTCCCTGTATTTTACCCCTGCCACCTTCAGAATTTCAAAGAGAGTATTCCAGTTAACGTTGTCAAAAGCTTTCTCTAAGTCTACAAATGCTAGAAACGTAGGTTTGCCTTTTCTTAATGTTTCTTCTAAGATAAGTCGTAAGGTTAGTATTGCCTCACGTGTTCCAACATTTCTACGGAATCCAAACTGATCTTCCCCGAGGTCGGCTTCTACCAGTTTTTCCATTCGTCTGTAAAGAATTCGCGTTAGTATTTTGCAGCTGTGACTTATTAAACTTATAGTTCGGTAATTTTTCACATCTGTCAACACCTGCTTTTTTTGGGATTGGAATTATTATATTCTTCTTGAAGTCTGTGGGTATTTCACCTGTCTCATACATCTTGCTCACCAGATGGTAGAGTTTTGTCATGACTGGCTCTCCCAAGGCCGTCAGTAGTTCTATTGGAATGTTGTCTACTCCTGGGGCCTCGTATCGACTCAGGTCTTTCAGTGCTCTGTCAAACTCTTCACACAGTATCGTATCTCCCATTTCATCTTCATCTACATTCTCTTCCCTTTCTATAACATTGCCCTCCAGTACATCACCCTTGTATAGTCCCTCTATATACTGCTTCCACCTTTCTGCCTTCCCTTCTTTGCTTAGAACTGGGTTTCCATCTGAGCTCTTGATATTCATACAAGTGGTTCTCTTTTCTCCAACGGTCTCTTTAATTTTCCTGTAGGCAGTATCTATCTTACCCCTAGTGAGATAAGCCTCTACATCCTTACATTTGTCCTCTAGCCATCCCTGCTTAGCCATTTTGCACTTCCTGTCAATCTCATTTTTGAGACGTTTGTATTCCTTTTTGCCTGCTTCATTTACCGCATTTTTATATTTTCTCCTTTCATCAATTAAATTCAATATTTCTTCTGTTACCCAAGGATTTCTATTAGCCCTCGTCTTTTTACCTACTTGATCCTCTGCTGCCTTTACTACTTCGTCCCTCAGAGCTACCCATTCTTCTTCTACTGTATTTCTTTCCCCCATTCCTGTCAATTGTTCCCTTATGCTCTCCCTGAAACTCTGTACAACCTCTGGTTCTTTCAGTTTATCCAGGTCCCATCTCCTTAAATTCCCGCCTTTTTGCAGTTTCTTCAGTTTCAATCTGCAGTTCATAACCAATAGATTGTGGTCAGAATCCACATCTGCCCCTGGAAATGTCTTACAATTTAAAACCTGGTTCCTAAATCTCTGTCTTACCATTATGTAATCTATCTGATACCTTTTAGTATCTCCAGGATTCTTCCAGGTATACAACCTTCTTTCATGATTCTTGAACCAAGTGTTAGCTATGATTAAGTTGTGCTCTGTGCAAAATTCTACAAGGCAGCTTCCTCTTTCATTTCTTCCCCCCAATCCATATTCACCTACTATGTTTCCTACTCTCCCGTTTCCTACTGACGAATTCCAGTCACCCATGACTATTAAATTTTCGTCTCCCTTCACTACCTGAATAATTTCTTTTATCTCGTCATACATTTCATCAATTTCTTCATCATCTGCAGAGCTAGTTGGCATATAAACTTGTACTACTGTAGTAGGCATGGGCTTTGTGTCTATCTTCATTATGCAGAAGTTATGGACAATGTTGCTGTAAATCAGTTATAGGAAGAAGCTAACATCAAGTTGAGGGCAGAGTGAAATGATTATTCCTTGTGAAAAAAATGGTGAAAACAATTTAATAAAGTCAGGGATCAACAAGACAAGTGATGCAAGCCTTCTGGAGCAACTGCAGAAAAAAATAATAATATGAGAATAGGGAAGGTTGCAAAATGGGAAAAATATAACCTTTCATCACAATACTGTGCTGGTTCTTTGCCAGGGTGTGTGTGTGTGTGTGTGTGTGTGTGGGGGGGGGGGGGGGGGGGATTTTAATTATAAGTTTTTAGACCATGCGTTCTGTTCACCAGGTCTGGTGATCGCTGATTTCCTTTTATTCTTTCACTGTGTTATGGCACTGTTGTTATTAGTTTTTACCCAACACTAGTATTATACACTGATTACCATTTGTCGACTTTGAACATCCCCAAGATGTTGATACAAATTTGTTGGAATGATGCTGCTGTAGGTGGAACTGGTAGCAGATGCTCCCAAGTTAATCACAGCATGTGCTTCTGTCCTTGGCATTTCTTACAGTGGCTCGTATAGTATCTAAAGGATCAGCAGACCTGGCCAATGATATCCGCGTCTGATTTGTTCTTTTTGAATTCCAGATGACCACATGTTGGAGCATCATGGAAATATTTCAGGATAGCTGGCTGCAGATGATCTGGCATGACAAGCTACCACTTTCGCCCCATTAGATCATAGTTCCTTTTATACGACTAACGAAAGTCATGCCAACCGAGAAATGTCACACCAAAAGCCACAAGAAATGATGCACATTGCACTGCTAAGCAAAATGTCACCCTGAAAAATGTCACCCTGTTCTGAGCAGTTCTGATATGGACTGAGCGGAGTTGAGATGTACTGTGACAGGCCGAACCTTTGACACACAATACGTTGCACAAATGTGTGGCTTTGCACGCTGTGCCTGACTTTGCTGTAGGGTATACGGGACTATTACAGTTGCATGTAACGCGACTCTTTTTGAGATGCAGCCAGCACTGAGTCGATCACAGATTCAGGAAGGATGGAAGCATACTAATGCAAATGGCATTACTTTGAACAAATTCTTTCAAAAGCTAATATGACTGCACATACAAAGATACCACTGATTTTTAATGTGCAATATTTAGTTTTATTTGTTTAATGTGAAACCCTAATATAAGGGGCAGTCAAAAAGTTGACGTTTGAAGGCACTGCTGCAGCATATATGCACCACAGCATTACTCCAGCATGGATATATAAATTACCGACATGAAGGAAAAGGACTGGTGTGGCCTTTGTGCCTATCCAACATGCATGTGGTAAATGCAGAAGCGTGAACTATGGCAACCTTATTACCAAATGCATCCAAACAGGACTGAGATGCTGTTATTCCTTTCCTTGCTGCCGAAGAGCAAACACTGGTAGACACCCAACGGCGAATGAATAATGTGTATCGGGCAACATGTCTGTCAAAAATCCACCATTGCAAAATGGTGTGCCAAGGGGTGCTACTGTTTCACAACACACATCCCCACATTGCAAATGTCTTAACGCAGTCAGTTCATGTTGGGACACTGGAGCACCCGCCCTACAGTCCTGATCTCTCCCCATAGAATTATCAACTCTTCAGTGTCTTGAAAAAGGTCTTGAAGGGTCGATGAGTACTGTTGCATGAGGATGTGCAGCAGGCAGTTATGGACTTTTTCACGCAGCAGAACATGGTGTTTTACCAAACAGGTACCTTTAATATGGTGCATTAGTGGAATGACTACCTCAATGCTAACGGTGATTTTCCCCGGTTGACATGCCGATTCTCGATTGTACGGCATTTGAGTGGAAACTTTTTGATCATGCCTTATAATTGTGTCTTAACATCATTTTTTCCATGGATACTTGATCGTAACATGAAACACTAAAAACAGTAAAGCTGTTGTCAATCAGAAGGTTGGTTTGAATGTCTCAATGCTTTACTAGACATGGTACACTGTTGCCTTCCTCCTACCTTTGAGGTGACTTAGCCAGTCAGTTATAGGGGGACCTACAGTTTACCAAAGACTTTGGAACCATGTAGTAACTCAGCATTTTTCACATCAACATACACTGTCAGAGATGAAAGACATGATAAATGACACACAAAAATCCTATTATTCACCCTGGATTGAACCCCCAGACCTTTGGATTCGTTGTCTAGCACTGTACCACTAAGCCACCCTATCTGTAACACTATAGGAAATAGAAAAGTTGACTGACACTCTGGATGGCTGTTCTTGACAGTACTACAATTTTCTTAAGTTCCACATTCCTTTGTTAGAAAAATTAATCAAAAACTTAGAAGAATAACACCCACACATAACTTCAAATCGTATGTGCAAGGATGCATATTTCTATCGATAGTGGCATAAGAATTTAAATCCCAATTCACTACAGGAACAGAAAAATTCCAATGATAAATGTGTTTATACTCAAAATTCTAATTAAATAATTATTTCACAACTTCTGTCAGCTGAGAACTGTGATTCTTGTGTTTCTCAAAAAAAGCATAGTTTACTTTTGAAAAACAAAACTGATACCCTGTGGTTAATAAAGCTGTGAAAAAAACGGGTTTTATGGGCTCCTTACGACTATTTATTTATATAAAAACAGTTTATCAGTCTCTTTAATGTGTGGACAAGGAACAATTTTCAAGCTTAATTTTTTTTTTTTAGTTATTGAAAATTACTGCCAATAAACTCTGAAATTGATATATAAAATTGCAATGTTTGTCCACAGTAAGTTTAATCTATTACTAGGCACAATTCTAAGCACAGTACAATGGGGACATATTAGGATTCGCTGGCACATACAGGGCCAATTTTGGAAAATCTGTCTTCATAATCTGTCTTACGGGAACATGTGCTGTAATTTTGTAATCAGTGAGATGGGACAGCGACACTGGTTATGATGAGGAGATCCAAAATTAATGAAAGATTCATCAGGATAAATACCAAAACCCAAAAAGGTACAAAAGACAGATACATTTAGCACTTTTTTCCCCATATGAAGGAAAGCCTCCAAGTAGAATACAATCTCTTTCCACAGGATATGCTACATTACTTTCAGGCACATGGATTTTACCTTCATACATCAACACAATAGGATTAATAACGAAAACTGCAGAGAACTTTGGACAGTGGCCTACACTATGCGGCACTCAACTCATTCAGACCAAAAGTGAAGTGCTTGGAATGAACATAAAAAACACTTATAACAGTAACTGGCAAGAACCAAGTTGAATAAATGGCCAGAAAGGAATGTCACAAGGACTGAAAGATTATAAACAAATGGGCAGAACCAATTTGAATCAATGGTCAGAAAGTTATATGAGAAGGACTGAAGGAACATAAACAAATGGACAGAACGGTGATGAGAGCCTCCAACTAGTGAGCTCACTGCTGCACTGATCTCCAATTCACAGCTATTTCCCCAGCATACTCCAAAAGGAACCTAATCAGTAAACAATCTACACAAAAGACTTCCACTTATTACATGGCCATATGTTGCTTCACTTCACTGAGGCTATCTACTTCCTAATTACTCATGTTGGCAGGTGTTCTTGTTTTGAATTTTGGAATATTTCTCACATCCTGTTTGGCGAAGAGATTTTGGAAAACTGTGCTTAGTAACTCCGCTTAGAGTGGCTGCCCAAACTTGGAAAAAATAAATTCCCTGAGAATTCCAGGTGTGAGGTAGAAGATGGTGTCAGAAGCTCCTGATAAATTAATAGTGAGCGAGGTGGAAGACGGGTGGGTGGGGTGGGGGTAGGGGAGGAGCAGTATACCACAATAATGACTTTTCTTTCCTCTCAGCTCAGCTATGTACCACCCATAGGTCATAATTTAATCACAGTTTTTAGATATGATAATTTATATGGAAAACATATGAAGCATTTTAAAATTTGTTATTTATAAAACTCTATAAAATTCAATTTCAATGCTAGATTAAAAATGCAGCATTCCCTGATATTTTATGAAATGCCTTCAGATTTCCCGATTTTTCCAGGTAAAATATAATTCCCTGAGAATTTCAGGTTTTCCACAAGTGTCACCACCCTGACGCTTTAATGGTGATGTCGTCAGTCACTTTAACATTACTATCACATAGTGGAGGTATGATGGTGTCTTGAAGCTGGTGTACTTTACACAAAATCATAATCTCTGTGGATTTTCTGCCTGATCTCGAGACATAATTTCACTGTGGAAACTATAAAAAGTATATGGCACTAAAGTCTGTATTACATTTTAAGCACCTGTATAAAGGAAAAAATGTAGTGAAGCAAAATAAGTATGGATCTAACAAACACAACAGAAATGTGACAAAAAGAGGTTGGGAATATATCAGATTTGGTCTCTTCAGCCTGGTCTGAGTCTTCTAGTTTTCAATAAATCTACCCTTGTTATCAAGGGTGAAAAATACAATCCTGTTATCAAATGTTGGACATTAATGATGCAGTTAGAAACTTTAAACACTATTTAATAAAATTAAGTACTACTTGATGGAAGTGTATACAGTTAATAATTTTTGAGGTATGTAATGAAGCATAAAATTTCAATTTAAATGAAACAGAAAGGAAACCTTGAAAGAACAATAATATGCACTAGTAGATAACTCAAAATGCAGCCCCCAATAACAATGAAAGTAAAGACAGTCACTATCATTGTTAAGCAGCTAATTACATGAGTGCACACAATATTTTACAGCAGGAGGTGAAAACGGAAGAAAATACTATTGATATACCTCTGACAACACACCACAACACACAAAAAATTAAAATAATAAACATTCATGTATAAACAATATACCATTTTTGTACTCAGCAGATATATCAACAACAGTACTGCAGCATAAATGAATAGTCCTTTTCGCATTTATGCAGACCTGGTGTCTCGAGTAGTGCCGTGTTTGTATTATTAAAGCTTCTTGAGAGAACTGAAAAATCTGTGAGACAGAATTGCTGGCAAATACATACCTTCATGAGTCTCACTTAAACTCCAGGACGAGAGGGCCCCACCCACTGTGAAGATAGAGTGAATGCAAACTTCTTTGCCTTCCCCCACCCTGGGGTCTCAGTGACTTGACCTCTCTCATCCCCAAGGAGGGAAATATAGTTCCAAAACGTAGGACAGTGAGTGTACTCTCATGTCTGTCTCTCAGCATTACTACACATTTCAACTCTTGAATGAACTATCTGCCAGCAATTCTTGGGCATAAACTACTTTATTATATCTCACATTACTGAGTGTTACTTGCTGCATTCTAAAAAGGTAGGTCCATATACCAGGTTTTAATATTCACTGATGGCATGGTCATGAGAGACAAAGCTCAAGTACAGAATGAACAATGACAGCAAAGAAAAATGGCATTCTTTTTTTGGAGGGGGGGGGGGGGGGGGGGGGAAGGAGGGGGAACATCCTAGCACTTGCTTCAGACACTTTAAAGGACATTACATTAAGTGTGGCATTGGGTTTGAGTCCACACTCCATTCAACTTTGTTACGTCTCTATGCCACATCTTGCATAATGATGTGATAACTAAAGTAAATAATGATAAGACAGTGTGATGACTAGTAATTTATACTCGATAATGTATGTGTACCTGACCATTTTCATACTGTACAATGAAGTGAAATAATGCACAGAAGAGTGTACTTGGGGTAAAAACATTGGGAGTCAGCATTGCAATGTTTCTTGCTAGAGAGGCATATGGATGAGGTCACTGACTGATGCAGGAAATGGCACTGGTAGCCCTATTTATTATGAAGGGTGGAGCACCAAATGCAGATCTTGTCCTCTCCTGAAGATTCTATAAAGTCAGCCCACAGATACTTCCAGTGAACTGTTATAATATGGCATAGTTTATATTGTAAAAAACCCTCTGGGTACAAGAATAGAACTGTCCATTTAGCCGAGTACAAAGAAGACACGAAAACACGTGTATGCACCTTGATGCATGTGGAAAACCCATATCTGCATCCTTGCTAATAAAACAGAAATCACCAAGCTCATAATTGCTGGTCATGAAAGCCTGCATTATCTATATAACTAGCAACTATCACAGAACCTGGCAGCAGTTGTAGGTTGCCTATCTAATGGCTTCCGTGGGCAACAAAAATTTAATTTTCAGTATTTCATGTAGTTACTGACTGAATTTAAAAACTGAAACTGCTGCCACAATCTACTAATTAAGAGGTACAATCTTATGTTAAAAGTTTAACAGACCAAAACATGTAATTAAGTTAGAAACTGTGCATTTTTCCCGTAGAAGTTTAACTAACGGCATGTAACTACACTGATTTCGTTATTCCAGTAATTGAGAATGCGAGTGCTTACAGAGTTTACGTTTAATTTTAAATCTTGAAGAAACTTTTATCACTGAAACCCTCCACAAAATAATGAGAGGAAAAAAGTTTACCACTTACTACATTTTCGCTGTTCATGCAGCAAAACAGCCAAATCAAGTTTGAAGTTTTAATTTATTACTTTTTTACTATCGACTCTCTTCACATCACAGTTTCCAGACAGTATTCACATATACTGAATATATCTGCAAAATTATATTGTTGTATGACCCACAGTTCAGAACATCATAAACATTTTAGATGCGTGAAACACTAGCTTCTGCTTAAAATGGTACGGAGTAAAACTTCTAACCATGTGTGATGCTTTAATCGATTACTAACTCTACCTGCAACACACTTTGCAGACAGTACCTACATATCTCACTGAAAATTCCTGCACAATTATATCACTGCACAACACAGTTCTGGAGACATGGCATCATACACTGAAATACCTGATAAACTAGCATTTGCTTGAAATGGAGCTTAAATCATCCACACTACATTCATCCAGTGTTTCACAATTAGAGCATAGGTTCCAACAAACTACAAGCATAGTTTCAAAAGCTTTTTCAAACTTTCTCTTGCTTACATGCATAACATCAAATATTTTAGCAAGATGTTTGAAGCTGTTTTGTACATGGGAGTTCGATTCTTTGAAGAATCGGGGCTAGTGGTATGATTTAAATACGGATGTCTGCTCTCCCCCCTCTCCAATGTGAGTATGTTGGTTTGAGGTACCTCATTTGAATGCTGCACTTAGGTTAATTTTCAGTTAATGTTATGTGTCTCATGGGGCAAGATCCTTGCTAAGTTTCCAATCCAGTTCTTTCAAGAATTTACTCATTCATCTCTCCCTCTCTTATCTTCAAACCTATCCTGAATTCTGCCTCTTCTAAAATAGTCTGAAACTGAAATTTTCACTACTTGGTGTGAAAAAACAAAATGTAGATGGAATACCAACTTTGTGACAATGAGTAAAAATGAAATGGTGACAAATGTTCAACAATCACTTATCCGAGACCTCAGCTACATTGATCACATATCAATTTAAATTAAAGAATGAGTACAAACTTGTCTGGAAAGACTCCTTAAGTAACCAGCTGAGGGGGGGAGGGGGGGGGACTCAAAATGGTATTCTGCTTACTCACATATTTGCATACTTTTGAAGTTTTTTATGGCATTATAAAAAAGACCTATAAGAAGTTTATTAAGAATCCTATCCTGAATAGCTCAGATTATGAATGACAGATACTCTTATCCGATGTAGTTATGAATTATCTTTTAACTCAACATCTATACTCTGCAAACAACTGGAGTGTAAGGTAAAGGGTACTTCCCATTGTACCATTAAGGATTCTTTCCATTTCACTCATGCATGGCTCATGGAAAGAATGACTATGTAACTGCAATTCAATTTTTTCAGCATCTCCATGATCCTCTCCAACTGTCAAACAAACCCGTGGCCGTTCATGCTGCCGTTTCTTTTCTGTGTACATGTTACACACTTCAGAAATATTTTAAGAGGGGTCACACAAGGGATTTGTATGCAGCCTCGTTTGTCAACTGACTACCAATAAACCTAAGTCTACGATCTGCTTTACCTACGACAGAGCCTATGCAATCATTCCACTTCATATGTCTACAAATTGTCAGACCAAGGTATCTGTACCAGTTGACCAACCCCAACTGTAATGAGTGATATTGTAGTCACAGGGTACTATCTTTTTTAGTGCACAATTTTAATTTCCTGAACATTTAAAGCAAGTTGCCAACCTTTCCATCACTTTGAAATCTTATTCAGATTTGACTGGATATTAGTGCAATTTTTTCAAGCAGTACTTCATTATACTTACGGGCATCTTGGGTTATGCAAGTCAAATCACTCACCATCTCATCTCAGATTTACGTGTAACTTTGTATAACATACCAACGTCCGGAAATTCTTTTCGATCTTAAATTTTTTTAATACCGAATTTTCTATATAATGATGTCCTGATAATTTGGCTCTGCAAGAAAGTCCATGGAAAATGTTACTTATCCACAGAATTACTCATAACTCCAGTGTATACGAAGTTTTTGATTTGGGATTTTTTTTTTTCCTTCAGAAGTTAAGAGAAGCATATAGTCAACAAGAAGACCTTTATTTAAGTCTTAATTTAATAAAAAGAAAGTTACAAAAAAATATTAGTGAAGTTCACTTACAAATTTCTAGAAAAATTCCAAGGATGTTGAAGAACACTCATACCACATTTCTCCAACCTGCTGGGAATCTAGTTTTGGTCTTAAATAATTGTAGGCTCTCTAATTACATAAAAACATTAATGGGTTTTCTGTGAGTGGACACCAGGGTTGTCACAAGTTTCCCCAAGTGATATTCCTTGATATTTCCCCGAGTTCCAGGCAAATTTAAGCATTTTTCCCTGACAAATTTAAGCATTTTTCCCTAACAAATTTTGAGATCTCAAAGGTAAGTGAAGACATAAATTGACAAAAAAATGTAAAGACTTCTGTATTATTTCCCCATGTGAGCAAAAATCTTAAGTACTAACATCAACATCTTTCGTAATGAACTGTTTTTACAGGCGAAATCAAGCTGAATGGTACGTGTTTTTCAGTAAGGCTACTATTATTATTTTATTTAAATAAAATGAAACCTATCTGGTGAGAAGAATATGCATTTCCTTTGAGTCGCAAGACGGATTTAAAATACCTTCACTAATTTCAGAAATAACCTCAGAAAAAAAGTAGGCTTCTTGAAAAAAGTGTATAAGGCAGGGAAGAGTTGTGTAGACCAACACTATAAGTGTCCGCCAATAAAATGTTGATCCTACAATGTTTGTTATTGTCAGTTATTACCCACTGCACCATATCTATTGTTTTACAGGTATTGTCTGCTTGTGTCTGTGTATGTGCAGATGGATATGGGTGTGTGTGCGAGTGTATACCTGTCCTTTTTTCCCCCTAAGCCAAGTCTTTCCGCTCCCGGGATTGGAATGACTCCTTACCCTCTCCCTTAAAACCCACATCCTTTCGTCTTTCCCTCTCCTTCCCTCTTTCCTGATGAAGCAACTGTTGGTTGCGAAAGCTTGAATTTTGTGTGTATGTGTGTGTCTATCGACCTGCTAGCGCTTTCGTTTGGTAAGTCACATCATCTTTGTTTTTAGATATGTTTTACAGGTATGATTTTTTTTTTCTTTCAAGAAATATATGAATATATAGTGTACAAACTGCCAACAACAGCCACAATTTCCTTCTTCTTGTTGTCCACATTTTGTAACATATAAACTACTTTCGAAATGCTCAAATGTACTACAATAAATAAAAGTCTATAAAACGGCACACTGTACAATGTACTTACGGTGAGACAGTCACAATTAAATCCATTGGCTACAGCCTCTGCCCTGCCGAGGAGCACCCGGTCCTAGGTCCAGATAAACCATGAAAATCCACTGCATTAAGCCACACACAAACAGACCTGGCCTGCGGGCAGATTGGTGAGACTAGATCCAACGGGCGTGGCCTGAACATTAGTGGGAAACGATGGGCTTCAGACTGTCACGTGCAATTCATTAGAGATACCTGCATAAACGGCCTGCAGTTTTGGCCTGTTGCGGGAATCCACTTGTGTGGCCAGCCATTCACGTGTCACAGACAGCATGTTGATAAAATGAGACAGCAATGATCAATCCATGCAACAAATAACTTGTGCAAATACTCTGAGAATCAATACTATTGAGGATAGGTAGCAACTCACCATAAAGATGATTGCCGAGCTGCAGACAGGCATGTAGAAAAGACAATCACACTCTCACAACTAATTTTTCGGCCATAGGCTTTCATACAATCCTTAGACACAACTCACGCACACATGACTGCCACCTCGGGCCATTCATGCCTCCCTGCTTCTTGTTGGCAGCTACTAGGATAGCAGCAAGAAGTCAAGGCAGCACTGACTCCAAACTGAGGGTAGTGGTAAGAAGGAGAGAAGCAACAAGAATGAGGGAGTAGGAAATGGCACATGGCCTGCTGCACGTTGCCAGTGACGATGCATGACATCTCAATAAACAAATCATTTCATCTACTGAGACAAATGAGAGATTTTTCTAGTGTTTTTCTCAAATTTCCTGACATTTCCCTGATTTCTCCAACACATTCGAAACTCCCTGATTTCCAGAACTTGTGGCAGTCCTGGGACATACATATAAATCGGAAATCAAAACACCTTTTACTGTGATGAAAAAAGGGTAATTCCTAGTAAGTTCATCTGGGCCTGACACCTACTTGTCTAATATTTTCATGAATTTTTTTACTTGTTCCGTTTGCAACAACAATAACTAGTTTAAATTCCTTCCACATACTTCACACAGTTTTTCAAGGAAAACATAGTGAAGTTTTCAAAATGCTTAAACTGTGTCTGAAACTTTGGCAGAGAGGGTAGGGCACACAGAACTTATCAACAAATCACCATCATCTTTTCCACATACCAGAAGAAGAATGTATCTTTATGGGAAAAGGTAATAAGTCCACGCAACTTCTGGTAATACAGAAAATCAACTTAAACTGTCATGACCAAAACAATGATTTCTTAAATATTGAAAATACTTTTAGACAAGAGTTGTTATCAGGCCAGTTTTTTTATTGAAACTAAGTATTATGTGATTTTTAAAAAGGAAAAAAAAAGTACGTGGTTTTGACAGACATAGGATGATTTTCATTTATATATTAAAATACTTGTAACAGTGTTCAGACGGTATTTTAAAGTACATTACATAGACTGCTAAGATTTTGTACATGTTTTGTTAAAATAATAAAAGTACAGAGTCAAAAGTTCTAATTTTAATTGAAATATTTTCATTATTAATATTAAATTTATTTAGAGGTATCAAATGAGCATATATCAATGAGAATTATTCAATGCAGAAAAATGTTTAAATTTAAAACTACATGTTCAGCAGTGAATATACTTATAATTCTCAAGTAAAAGTTTTCTGTCTTGAATCCACTGTGAGAAATCAGATTCTGTTACCTTAATATTGTTTTCATTAAAGTGATACATTCTTCCGAACATGCTTGCTTCAGGCACACCAACAGAACATAAAATATTTTCCAAAGGTACAAAACAAGTCTTCCTTCTCAGGCCAATTGAATAACACTGACAGTCCAGGTTGGTGGAGAAGAAGTAGGTGAGCATCTCAGTCTTCATCAGGTACATTCTTGATGTAAGCAAAGTACCACCTGTCATTGTATGTGGCCGCCACAAAAGAGTTTTGTTGAGGACGGGAATGTGTCCATTGCGGGGCACATTCACTGAATGAGAAAATCAAAGGAGGCTTTTCAGAACAAGTTACTTTTCTAACTTTTAATGAATGGAAGCGGTTTGTAATTGTGAAAAATACTGATACTAGATATTGTCCGGGTTGTCAAATCTCTTCTTGAGTTTCTACTGTAGGAAATCTACATTGATTTTCTCTAAGAAATGGAAAAATATATTTGCCTATATTAACCTTGCATGTGCAGTTGTTATTTGCACATCCTCTAGTAGAAGACTAGCTTTTCTCAACACGTTTTACAGTTCCTCTCAACCCATAACACACAATTTTGCTGTGGCTAGTAGCAAAAAAGGAATGTTCCACGTCAATTGAAAAATCACTTTTTTAAAGCTTTTTCTATTTTTATATTGAGCAGCATGTCCATCAGTGAAACAATGCAGTTGCTTGACGCATGTGCAGTGTTCAGCCAACCACTTAACAATTTCTTTCTGAACAGCATTTACAAATCCTATATCATGATCCATATCACTTATAAAGCAGTGCTTTGGCATTGTCGATTTATTTTCCTAATTTATCACATAAACAGAAATGGAGTGGATTGTACAGTGCTTCTTATCCAGTAGTAACTCTAGATTTCATTCTGAGTTACAAAGCTGCAGTTTTCTGCAAAATCCATTAACACAATTGCTTTTCTCAGGGTTAAATTTCCTTTCAAGTTTTTATAGGCCCTTGCCCGACACTTAGATATAAGTGAGTGTGGTTTTCAAGTGCCTGTACCTTTGTTGCCAACAAATCAGTGTATTCTCTAACAGTTGCAGATTGCTGTAGCAATTCAATACGATGGTGTGTGTTAATCCACTGACTGTACTCAATTTCATCGTCAATATTTTTGTAAGATAATTTTTGTTTCAAAAATTCTAACAATTTGTCATCACTGGGACAATCATCATAGTGATTAAGCATGTGGTCATAGTTCTCTCAGTTACTTATAAGAAGCTTTATAAGTTTTTTATATGTTTACAAAATGTGTTCCACATGCAAAAGCAGTTTTACATTTTGGTGGCTACCACAGACATGCAGTGAATGAGTGCCTGCAGCAGAAGCTAAGATACACCCCTTTGCTCTTGGTGAACAAATTTACAAAAACCAATATTAATGTTTGGGATCTGCCATTTAAAACAATAATTTAGTTCCCTTAGGTTGCAGAGGATAAGTCTTTTTTACATATAAACATTCTTTTGAATGCAAACTTTGTGTTCTGCTGCTGGTACCATTCAAATATATTCATTGTTTTGCTAAAAATCAGTGACAACCTTACAACTTCATCAGTGATCATTTTATCTCTTTTGGCTTACAAACTTATAAAAAAACTCACTTGTCTTTACAGGTGCCCTGCCCACTGAACTACGTATCCACTAACACTGAATCCCAACATTTGTTTCTTTTGAGCAAGAGGGAGGAGCTAAAATTAAAACGTGAATTCTTTCATATCTCCTTACACCAACCACTTCTCCTTTTATTAACAATATCATGGCAGCAAAATCTTTGGCTTTCTTCACAATTTCATCCTCCCTTTTACCTTGCCTATTGTCGGAAGTTTCAACACTGCAATCCAAAGCCTGGTACTCAATTTCTTCCAAGATGTGCTTCACTTTTTCTAGCTTCCGTTTGTCATATGATGCCTTGCTGTAATTTGGAATGGAATGAAGTTTTAAGGGAGAGCACTCCAAATCATCTAAAGTTTTATTTGCATCCTTGATACTTTCACTATTTAGTACTGACTCATGACATGTCGCCTCCGAGTCACTGGCATCATTTTCATTTCCATAACTGATTTCAGTTTTTTGTCCCCAAATGTGTCCACAAATCTCACACCATGTTGTACAAAGTTTTCTGCCTGGTTTGAAATCAATTCTCTAGGCACTTAATGATTTAGAAAACTTAAAAATGTTAAAGAGCTTTTACTGAGGTGGAGGTTGTCAAATGACATAGCATTGTTAAGTAACTTTCCAACACTAAATGAATTCATATTTTCCACTGTAAGTATCTGAACACTACTTCAGTTAAACACACACTACATTACGAATAGAATAATAAATGGCTGCTGCATAAACAAATATGACCTATCTCACAGAAAGGTAAAGAGCAACTGAGACCAAATGGACAGATTGTTGCATGTAAGTGTTGCTCAACAATACATGGCAGTGACTTTTGCAGTGTTTTCATTTATGTTCAGGTTTCAAGCAAGCTACTGCAGACACACAGAACACTATCACAGTGAGCTGGTAGTTAGCTGCACAGATAAATGCAATATATTGTAGTCTTTCAAAAATCACTTAATTAATAAAATCAAATAAATTTTTCACACTTAAAATTAACTTGTCTGCCTAGAATAACTGATATTTAAGTTGCTAATTTGGGACCCCTGGATCCGAGGCTGCGGGCATCAAACCTGGCTGAACTTACTTGGAATAACTCTTTTTTTTTTTTTTTTTTTTTTCATCACAGTAAAAATTTTTTTATTCTCAATTTAGTTGTGTCCATTCACACAAAACCCATTAATATTTTTATTTTACTAGAACGCTTACAATCTTAGGCATTTTTTAAGACCAAAACTAGGTTCCCAGCAAGCTGGCAAAATCTAGTATAAGTGTTTTTCAACATTTTAGTAATTTTTCCAAAAATTGTGATATACATTATACTTTTTTTGTAATTTTTATGTTAAGTACCACTTTGCACGGACATTCTCACAAAGCCAAATTAGTTATCACTATAATGAAAATTCAATATAAAAAAAGGTTTAGCCTGAGACTACAAAGAATTTGCAGAAGTTCCTTATAGGAATATGCAAATATACAAAGTTTCAAAAATTTGAAGTGGGGGGGGGGGGGGCCTCCAAGTCTTAGAATTATTGTCATTTCACATGGAATGACCCTCTTCCTTTCCTTGCAGCTTTTGTACTGCACTAACTAAATTTGTCCAACTCCTTTCTAAATTATCTACACTGAAGATACAAAGAAACCGGTATACCCGGCTAATATCGTGTAGGGGCCCCAAAAGCACACAGAAGTGCCACAACACGATGTGGCATGGACTTGACTAATGTTTAAAGTAATGCTGGAGGGAATTGACATCATAAATCGAGCAGTGCTGTCCATAAATCTGTAAGTGTATGAGGGGGTGGAGATCTCTTCTGAACAGCATGTTGCAAGGCACTCCAGATATGCTCAATAATGTTCATGTCTGGGGAATTTGGTGGCCAGCAGAAGTGTTTAAACTCAGGAGATTGTTCCTGCAGCCACTCTGTAGCTATTCTGGATGTGTGGGGTGTCACATTGTCCTGCTGGAATTGCCCAAATCCGTCGGAATCCACAATGCACATGAATATATGCAAGTGATCAGACAGGATGCTTACGTACGTGTCACCTGTCAGAGTCGTATCTAGGCGTAACAGTGGTCCCATATCACTCCACCTGTACATGCCCGACACCATTACAGAGCCTCCACCAGCAAGAACAGTCCCCTGCTCACATGCGTGGTCCATGGATTCATGAGGTTGTCTCCATACCCGTACAGGTACATCCACTTGATACAATTTGAAACGAGACTCATCCGACCAGGCAACATGTTTCCAGTCATCAACAGTCCAATGTCGGTGTTGATGGGCCCAGGGGAGAGACAAAGCTTTGTGCTGTGCAGTCATCAAGGGTACACAGGTGGGCCTTTGGATCCAAAAGCTGATATTGAAGATGTTTCGCTGAATGGTTCACACTCTGACACTTGTTGATGGCCCCGAATTGAAATCTGCTGCAATTTGCAGAAGGGTTGCACTTCTGTCACATTGAACAATTTTCTTCAGTTGTCATTGGTCCCATTCTTGCAGGATCTTTTTCTGGCCACAGCAATGTCAGAGATTTGATGTTTTACCAGATTCCTGATACTCACGTACACTCCTGGAATGGTCGTACGGAAAAATCCCCACTTCATCGCTACCTTGGAGATGCTGTGTCCCACCCCTCATGCGCCTTAACTATAATACTACATTCAAATTCACTTAAATCTTGATAACCTACCAACGTAGCAGCAGTAACCGATGCAACAACTGTGCCCAACACTTGTTGTCTTATATAGGCGTTGCCATCTGCAGTGCCATATTCTGCCCGTTTACATATCTTTGTATTTGAATACATGTCTTTATCAGTTTCTTTGGCACTTCAGTGTGTAACAGATCATAATGTGTACAGGACTTGGACAAAAATATGGATGAGCAAAAAAAACACATGAAGAATATGGCATAGGCAATCTGTCAGTCAAAACAGCTTCCAGTTAGTTTGGAATGGATAAATGCAGGTTCTACATGCTTTTAAAGTGAATCTTATACCATTTTTCCTGCAAAACAGTGGACGAGGATAGTGACCACGCACCCTTCTTTCCAAAGAAGACCACAAAGGCTCAATAATATTGAGATCTGGTGACTGTAGTTAGTGGAGATGCAACAATTTGTCCTTGTGCTCCCAAAACCAGTCCTGTGTGACCAGTGACACTGCCATCTAGGAAAACAGCATCACCACTGGGAAACAAACAATATACCACGGGATGGACCGAAGTGGTCACATAAACCTTGGTAGTAAAGCAACTTTACAGAGTACCATTAGCCCATGGAAAATCATCACATAACCACTAACACGTTTCACTCATGGGATATAAACTAACTCAGCCAGAAGTTGTAAACGACGCGAAACAAGGGTATCTGACCAAATAACTTTCATCAATTGCTCCATAGTCAAGGTTTTATGGATTTGGCATCTTTTTTTTCCTGTTACAGTTATTTGCATCACTGATGAGTAGTATCGGTAATTGAACAACTTTGCCATCTTAAGTGCATGTATCTGTTACATTAACATTTGCACTCCCATATGTGGCTGTGTTTCATTTACATGCCTACTCTACATTTATGAAATAAACTCAACAGCAATACGAACACTAGCTAACAACTGCCTAGTTCAATTGCTAGCCACTGCACATCATCACAACCGTTGCACAATTTTTTCCTTCAGCCTGTGAAAGGTAAGTGTTTAGTTTGTCAATATTTTCTTCTGCTGGGGAAATTATATTAGTCTCTGACAGACTCACCAAACACTGTACTGAAATACACATTAATCCAGGCTCAACACTTTCATATTAATTATGGTATGGACAGAGCAACATAATTCAAGGAAAAAATGATTATATTAATGCTGCACAGACATAAAAAACAATGTCATCCACAATTAAAGACTTACATGCTACGCAGTTTGAGGTTGGTGGCTTAGCTGCAGCCAAGTTCATTTTACAGTTGTTGACACAAGTAGCTGACAAGAAGTGTAGAACTCTTAATCACAACTCTGAAAAGTAAATGCTGCAAGGGCAAGGATGCACTGTCCATGTCTGATAATTAATAATAATTGTTGCTTGTAAGGTGGGAGAGACGGGGGAGAGGGAAGGGGAGGGATGAGAGATACAGAGGAAGAGGGGGCATGGGGAGGCGAGAGGGGGTGGGGGGGGAGGGTGGGGGGGTGGGGGGGGGGGGGAAGGGAGAAATATTTACCTGTAGTCGTTCTGGATCTGCATTCTGGCAGTCAATCAACTCCAAGAAGACAGCATCTTCCATGCCAGCAGATGCCTGCACGAGGCAATCAAGTGCCTTGTGATGATGACCAAGCTGTAATAATGCCAGTCCATGCAGATATTTCCGAGAACTTGCATAAGATTCACACCAGCTGTCCAGAAGTCGCATGTACTGTTGTACCAGTGTACACTGTCCCACTGATAACAGGAAGTTTGGAAGATCAAAGTTATTCCACACTGGCCATAACTGCTGACACAATAACGTTGTATATGCTAGCATTGAACTGTGCCACATGGAAAAGTCTTCAATTGCCCAGTAATCCAACCACGTTCTTGCTGGCACTGTATTGTTCCACTGCTGCAAATATGCTTCCAGCACCGTGACAGTTCTCTGGTACGAAGAGGAACGGGACAGAGAGGTGCTTGCTTCAGATGTAAAATAACTGTCATGAGCTGACGATGGAGGGCCTCCAAACATAATAGTCGTAGTACATGCCCACAGCAGAACAAAATATGACTGTGCAGCCAACACCACACTGGGGACCAAGGAATTATGCAAGACATCTGCATATTGTGAATCCACTATTTTGAACAGCAATTTCTTGTGGTAACACAGTAATAACTGCTGGAGCAAAAGAAGGCTCCTGCAAATTGAATACCTGACAGTAACAAATTGGTGCAAGCTCATTGCTATTGCAGGCACTGCCAGACTGCTGCTGTACACATATTTGAGAGATGGCCCCAAATCTCTAAATGCCTCCTTCGTATTCTCATATGCTTCCCCTCTCAAAGAACATTGTTTCAGTGTGAGAGTATCAATGAGCAACACAAGTGTGGAATACAAATTTTTTATCCCATTCAATTTCTTTCCAATATTTATTAAGAAGTCATTGTCATACACAGCTCGTTCTGCAGTGAGTTCGTGTAACATAGCTTCTGCCACCTGGTCTGGACTCTTTTGTTGCTGCATTTGCTCCATGAAATGCTCTTTCATATCTTCAGGTAGCCTCTCTTCTAATGCGATCAATACTGACATCAAAAGAATCAAGTCCTGCATGACATCATATTGTTTTCGCTCTGGAGGAAGAAGGTGAAACGTCTGTTTGGCTATTAATTCCGATCCTGCCAGTAACATGTATTCTAATGTTTCCATTGGTCTCAATAGGGAATATTCCTGTTTCTTGACTAGCACTATTCCAGAACTATGTAAAGGTA